>NC_047122.1:17358187-17641673 GCF_902500255.1 Thalassophryne amazonica
TATGGCAAAAAAATAGCTCTGAATCTGTGTGCATTTTTCCAGATGTTATATGGCTAATTTTATTATTATCAGCTACATCAGGACTCGCACAACTTAAAGAGTTGGAAGTTTTGATTCATAGTCTGGTATATAATTTTTTAAAAGAATGTTGATTGGAGTGAGAACAGCCCTTTAAGTTTAAACTATTCTGATGTAGTTCTAAATGCGTTGTCTCTTTTGTGCACTCTGCTGCCATCCTGTGCCATCTCGCTGCTTTCCAATTAATGTTTAAGACTTGCTGTCAATATTTCTGCAGGACCCTTGTGGAATTTCAACATCTATGAATAAAACAAGTTCACTTATTATCATCTGTAGTATCGAGGTCAGGAGGGGTCAGGTTGTCTCTGTGTGTGTGCGTGTGTCTCTGTGTGTGTGTATGTCTCTGTGACAAAAAGCACTAACTGAATTCTGCAGCAACATTTGCCATCATACCATATGCCTGCGTACAAAAAAAAAAAAAAATCCAAAGCTCAGTCATAGCCATGATGGGGGAAAAACATTTTCCATTATCACCACTCTGTTGACTGACAGCATGACCTTCTGAGGCCGGTGTACAATTTCTGATGGCTGTCACAAGCTTCAGAAGGAGGAGGGTAAAAAAAGCTGAAGAAATTTTCTTTGTATTCTGGTTGACTGAATGTAGGACATAAGGGTCCACTGACAACAAATTTTAATCAACTCTATACCTTAACAGATCCTCTGACCTAAAAATTCAAGTTTCATGAATACATACATCAAAGTACAACCCCAATTCCAATGAAGTTGGGACGTTGTGTAAAATGTAAATAAAAACAGAACACGATTTGCAAATCCTCTTCAACTTATATTCAATTGAATACACCACAAAGACAAGATATTTAATGTTCACACTGATAAACGTTGTTGTTTTTGTGCCAATATTTGCTCATTTTGAAATGGATGCCTGCAACACATTTCAAAAAAGCTGGGACAGTGGTATGTTTACCACTGTGTTACATCACCTTTCCTTCTAACAACAGTCAATAAGCGTTTGGGAACTGAGGACACTAATTGTTGAAGCTTCGTAGGTGGAATTCTTTCCCATTCTTGCTTGATGTACGACTTCAGCTGTTCAACAGTTCGGAGTCTCTGTTGTCATATTTTGCGCTTCATAATGCGCCAGACATTTTCAATGGGCGACAGGTCTGGACTGCAGGCAGGCCAGTCTAGTAGCCGCACTCTTTTACTACGAAGCCACACTGTTGTAACACGTACAGAATGTGGCTTGGCATTGTCTTGCTGAAATAAACAGGGACGTCCCTGAAAAAGACGTTGCTTGGTTGGCAACATGTGTTGCTCCAAAACCTGGATGTACCTTTCAGCATTGATGGTGCCATCACAGATGTGTAAGTTGCCCACGTCATGGGCACTAACACACCCCCATACCATCACAGATGCTGGCTTTTGAACTTTGCTCTGGTAACAATCTGGATGGTCTTTTTTCTTTTTTGTCTGGAGGACACGACGTCCATGATTTCCAAAAACAATGTGAAATGTGGACTCATCAGACCACAGCACACTTTTCCACTTTGTGTCTGTCCATTTCAAATGAGCTCAGGCCCAGAGAAGGCTGCGGCTTTTCTGGATGTTATTGATGTATGGCTTTTGCTTTGCATGGTAGAGTTTTAACGTGTAAAGATCCTTTACACAATGATGTTGGTTTTTAATGCAGTGCTGCCTGAGAGATTGAAGGCACAGGCATTCAATATTGGCCGCTTATGTGTAGAAAACTCTCCAGATTCTCTGAATCGTAGATGATGGAATCCCTAAATTCCTTGCAACTGAATGTTGAGAAACACTGTTCTTAAACTGTTTTTTTCACGCAGTTGTTCACAAAGTGGTGATCCTCACCCCATCTTTGCTTGTGAACAGCTGAGCCTTTTGGGATGCTCCTTTTATACCCAATCATGACACTCACAATTAGTGTCCTCAGTTCCCAAATGCTTATTGAGTGTTGTCAGAAGGAAAGGTGATGTAACACAGTGGTAAACATACTGTCACAGCTTTTTTGAAATGTGTTGCAGGCATCCATTTCAAAATGAGTAAATATTTGCACAAAAACAATAAAGTTTATCAGTTTGAACATTAAATATCTTGTCTTTGTGGTGTATTCAACTGAATATAGGTTGAAGAGGATTTGCAAATAATTGTATTCTGTTTTTATTTACATTTCACACAACGTCCCAACTTCATTGGAATTGGGGTTGTACCAATAATACAGAAAGTTGGATTTCTTATCCAAATCGATAATAAAATAAATACAAACTTATATTTATATAATGGTCTTCATAGGGTCCTTCAGAGATACTGTGTATGTCGCTGAACACATGATGCATTAAACATATTCTGTCAACTGGCTGACATGCTTGTGTATGATTCAGGTGAGTGTGCACGTGTGTATGGACCAGTGATCTAACAGTCAGCTTCACATTTAGAATTCTACTTAATGCCTCATTTGACATAAATCCATTACAGCTGCGCCTGTGTGTGTGGCCTCTTGATGTGTCAGTGACATGTTTGTGTGTATTTTTGTTTTCACCATGTCAGTTCCAAGGTCGATGCACAGGATGGTGATGGTGCCCAGAGGCAGTGGAATGTTGACCAAGATGAAGAAGAGGAACGGAGTGATTTCTGGAATGTTGCTGGTCAGTGTGTAGGCAATGGACTTCTTCAGATTGTCAAAGATTAGACGGCCTGTTAAAGTAGGAGGGTAGGAAGGAACACAAATAAATACATTAGTGGAAACCCAGTTAGTCTTCTTTCTGTTCCACTTATTTTACCCACATTACTGCCAAAAAAAAGTTTTGTTCAAACAGAACTCAAGTGCAGCTATAAACAAAAAAGAAAAATATTCCGAACACCTACTGACAAGTACACATCTGTTTTTGTACTCCGTTCCAAAACATCTGGTTGTTTTGCAAGACTCCATGGACTGAGGTTTGCAGATAATCTTATGATCTGTAGTCAGGGTAGGGAGCATGTTTGGCATGGTGGCTTAGTGATTAGCACTAGTGCCTCACAGCAAGAAGGTTGTGGGATTGCTTCCTGCCCTTCCTGTGTGGAGTTTGCATGTTCTCCTCATGTCTGCGTGGGTTTCCTGCAGGCACTCCGGTTTCCTTCCACAATCAAAAATATGCTTATGTAGGGTCTGATCCTTTCTCTGCCCCTGATCAAGTCGGCGTCTCTACATCTGGAGTTGATTACAGAAAGAGTGTAAGACTCTTTGCGAGATGGACAATCTGCTGGCATGACCACTTAAGGAACCAGCTGATTTTTTTTTTTTTTTTGCTTGTTTGTGAGGTTTCAGAGTCTGACAGAAAAGAACAGACAAAACATTTATAGAGAGCCACTTTGTCCATTTTTGAAGGCTTTTCTGAATAATTTTGTAAAAGAGCGCTGCTGACAGTTTTACTCTTGAAAGTGCAGGTTTTAGCCGTCAGGAAGGATAGAATCTCAGTCAGGGGCAACCTAATCTGAATCATGTGAAATAAAAACCAGCTCTTAGCTTCCTCATCTCTGCCCTTTCCCTCCATTCCTCACCTTCTTCAACACCAGTGACGATGGAGGCAAAGTTGTCGTCCAACAGGATCATATCAGCAGCTTGTTTGGACACATCAGAGCCAGAGATTCCCATGGCTACACCAATGTCAGCCTTCTTGAGGGCAGGTGAGTCATTCACACCATCACCAGTCACAGCAACAATGGCACCCTGACAAGAAACCCAAAAACTTTTGACCTTTGATTCTGAATAGTCACTTTTATGGATTTTAATTAGTATTTGTTTGCATTGACCTCTGCGTGCATGCATAGTAAATGTACCTGTCTCTGGCAGCCCTCTACAATGATGAGCTTCTGCTGTGGAGAGGTTCTAGCAAATACTATTTCTGTGTGGTTCTTTAAAATATCATCCATCTGGTCCTGAGTGAGGTCCTTCAGATCTGTCCCATGGATCACGCAGGCCTTGGCATCTCTACATGGCACAAATCAAATTACAACACTGACTCATGAAACAGGTACTGTAACCCAAAAGGCTTTAGGAAATTGTACATTTCCTTTTTTTTTTTTTTTAACCTGGGGTTGACTTGGCTGACAGGGATGTTGAGACGTGCGGCGATGTCTTCAACAGTCTCATTGCCCTCGGAAATGATACCTACACCCTTGGCAATGGCTTTGGCTGTGATTGGATGGTCGCCTGTCACCATGATAACCTAGAAATTAAAAATAAAAAAAATACAAATAAAAAGAGGATGTTAATATTAGGTAACCGAAGAGCATTTGTAAAAAAAAAAAGAACAAAAGAAAAACTGAAAACAAGTCAAATGTTAGCATGAAAGGATCACAAAAATGTCAGTTTAATTTAAAGAACATGCATGACATTCATAACACAACCAGAGCTGAAACACCTGCTGCTATGCAGAAGGATTCATTTACACGTCATCATTCCTTTAAATATCACATGAGAAAGGTGCACACCTTAATGCCAGCAGAGCGGCACTTGCCCACAGCGTCGGGCACGGCAGCACGGGGCGGGTCAATCATAGACATGAGACCCACGAAACAAAGGTTGTCAGTCTGAAAGTTCACGTCATCTGTGTCAAAGGCAAAGCCTTTGGGGTACTTGTCCTCTGGCAGGAAAAGGTGGCAGAAACCTGCAGAAATGAGAAACGATGACAAGACAACAGAACATGAAGGTACAGTCCACATATGACGAATCTTCCACCAACAGTCTCGCTGTTTCTTGCCTGCTCCTAATTCAGAAATCATAAATGTAATCCTAAATGCATTTGTTATTTCTTTCATATCTGTTCCTTTTAATTACTCACCTGCTGTTGAATTTGTCAGTACTTACCCAGTACTCTCTCTCCCAGTCCTCCCAGTTCCAGGTAGGCATTCTGAAAGGCCTCCTTCATCTCATCGTCCATGGGCTGCTCTTTGCCCTGCAGCATGATGGTGGAGCAGCGGTCCAGGATCCTCTCTGGAGCTCCCTTCATCACTAGCAGGTAACGATTGTCATTTTCATCCTCAGTTTCATGAATTGAAAGCTAATGGAAGAGATTTTCTACTTTCAATATGACAGTGCCATCCACCTCTGACAGGATGATCTGGGCTGCTGGATGTTCATCTAACTGAACACAGACCTGATACTTGTTGGTAGAGTTGAAGGGGATCTCAGCCACCTTCTTATTCTTGTCCCTCACGGTCTTGACAGATCCACAGGATAGCTCGATACACTTCAAAAGGGCAGACTCTGAGGCATCGCCTGCGACCTCGCGCTTCAGGATGGGCAGAGATTCCTGGCCGGCCTTGAACACAGCACGGTTGCACAGGGCAGCGATGCGGGCCAAAGCCACCCATGTACTGGAGCTCTTGTCAAAAGAGGAGCCTAGTAAGTGATCAAAAAAAGAAGAAAAGGATGTGTGTCAAGACACCACATGTACTCAAACCGGTTGGCTGCACATAAAATCCCCCTGGTATTAACACGAATATGGACTCTGTATTACGCAGCCTTATAGCCATAATTTTAAGCGAGTTTCATTTAGCAAAATGCAAATGTTAGCTTTTCAGGACCCCAAAATGTTAAAAACATGCAGCTGCAAGATGAGCCAAAACTTGATCTACACATGGAAATAAATGACGGACAGCCATTGTTTTGTGAAGATGGTACCAATTTTGTTTCATAACAGAAAAATCAGACAAAAATGAACCTTGCAGAGTGCAAAGCCTTCCATACAAGTTGTTTATACAAATACAGCATTTTATGATTTTTGACTCAACATGAGAATGCAGCAAGTCTTTCAAATACAACTGTTGCTGAAAGATAAAATGACACAAAGCCCAGCACGGCTCGGACAGGCCTCTCACCAGACTGGTCCTCGGTGGTGTCGGCCTCGTGGATCTGGTTGTCGAACCACATGTGGGCCACGGTCATCCTGTTCTGAGTCAGTGTGCCTGTTTTGTCAGAACAGATGGTGGAGGTGGAGCCCAGTGTCTCCACAGCTTCCAAGTTCTTTACCAGGCAGTTTTTACGAGCCATTCGCTTAGCGGTCAGAGTAAGACACACCTGAGGCAAAAATAGAAATGCGCAAGAAAATGATGGAGGAGAGAGACATTACAGAGAGAAGACAGAACAGAAAGAAGATATTAGAGAAACAGAAAAATAAAGATTAGCGTCTGTTTAGGAAACTAAAAACACAAACGCACACAAAACCACTCCAGGTACCAAAGTCAGGCCAGTCATTCTATATTTCAGGTTTTCAAGCAAATCCTAGTCCACCTGGTTACTGCAGATGTCCATTCAAACAAGTGTCTTTGTATAGCAAAATGCACTGAAAAGGTAAAAAAAAACTGCAAACCGTAGCCCAAAGAATGATGCTTAAAGCAGTGATGCAGAGCAGCGGTGCACATCATCATGCCTCGCAACTGATCTTGTGAATTACAGCAAGACCAAAGAGTCAAAACAGCCAAGGCCAAACGCAGCAAGTAAAATTCATTCCATAGGGCCAACAAGTGTAATTACATTAGCTAGTAGACGTCACTGCAGACAACATTATGAGTGGCCTGTAAAACAGAGAGGTGGACCAATGCAAGTAGAGATAGGACACACAATGCATCTGGAAAGTATTCACAGCACTGCACATTTTCCATATTTTGTTATATTGCAGCCTCATTCCAAAATGAATGAAATTCTTTTTTTAGTCAACATTCTATGCAATAAATTTATATACAAAAAACAAACAAACAAACAATCCTAAGAAATCGCATGAACATAAGAATTCACAACCTTTGTCGTAACTGAGCTCAGGTGCTTCCTCTTTCCTTTCCTTCTATCCTTGAGATGTTTCTACTGTTGTGTGGGCTGCCAGAAGAGGAGGTACTGCTGGCCCACCACCAGAGGGCGCCCTGCCTGAAGTGCGGGCTTCAGGCACCAGAGGGCGCTGCCGCCAAGGACACAGCCGGGGTGACAGCTGTCACTCATTATCTCAGGACAGCTGTCACCCATCTACACTTCATCAGTCCACACCATAAATACCGGACGTCATCTCCACCTCGTTGCCGAGATATCATCTACCAGTAAAGGTAAAACTCTCAGCCGTTGCTTTTGTCTTTTCTGACAAGTGTTTGTTACACAGTGTTTGCAGTCAGTTCCGTGAGTGCTCGCAGCCGGAGGCTGAGTGTGAGAGACGTGGAGAGCTGACGTCTTCGCTCCCCACGCTATTCTGTGGTAAGTACTCTCAACTGCTGCACGTACCTGTTTTCTGGATAGGAGGTGGAGGTGGGATCTCCACCAGCGTTGTTACTGGGTGTACACACACCCACCTCTGATTGTTTCTGCTCCTCGCCAGCAGTAAAAGTGTTCATATTTGACTCTTTCATTGTCCGTTCATTTACGCCCCCTGTTGTGGGTCCGTGTCACGACACTTTCCCAACATCTACAGCTTTATTAGAGTCCACCTGGGCTAAATTAAATTGATTGGACATGATTTGGAAAGACACACACGTGTCTAAATATAAGGTCCCACAGTTGACAGTGCATGTCGGAGCACAAATGAAGGATGAAGTCAAAGGACTCTGATACAGGATTGTCTCAAGGCACAAATCTGGGAAAGAGTAGAGAAACATTTCTGCTGCTTTGAAGGTTCCAATGAGCACAGTGGCCTCCACCATCTGTAAATGGAAGACATTCGAGTCCACCAGGACTCTTCCTATAGCTGGTCGCCTGTCTAAACTGAGCGATCGGGGGAGAAGTGCCTTTAGTCAGATAGGTGACCAAGAACCTGATGGCCACTCTGTCAGAGTTCCAGCATTCCTCTGTAGAGACAGGAGAACCATCCAGAAGGACAACCATCTCTGCAGCAATCCACCGAACAGGCCTGTACGGGGTCTGTGAGAAAAGTATCCGACCTTATTATTTTTTTAAAAAACCATATGGATTTGAATCACGTGTGATTACATCAGCCAAGCTTGAACCCTCAGGGGCATGCGAGAGTTTTTTCACGCCTGTCGGTGACGTCATTCGCCTGTGAGCACGCCTTGTGGAAGGAGTGGTCCAGCCCCCTCGTCGGAATTCCTTTGTCTGAGAAGTTGCTGAGAGACTGGCGCTGTGCTTGATCAAAATTTTTTCAAAAACTGTGAGGCACATCCGAGTGGACACCAGTCGAGAAATTCAGCTGGTTTTCGGTGAAACCTTTAACGGCTGATGAGAGATTTTGGATTGTTTCTATTGCTTTAAGGACTTCCAACAGAGCGGGACATCGCGCAGAGCTCCGAGGCGACGTCGTCATCCTGTTTCAAGCTGAAAACCTCCAAATTTAAGCCTCTGTTGACCCAGGACATCGTGAGAGAACAGAGAACTTTTAGAAGAGGTCGGAATCAGCAGTTTATCCGGACATTCCACTGTTAAAGGAGATTTTTTTACCGAAAGACGTGCGGATGGATTGGCGCGTCGGCTCGCAGCCGGCGCGGTGCGCCCGCCACAGGAAAACACCTCCGTTGGAAGCCTTAAAGACAAGTTGGAACATGCCCTGCTGTTAAACAACATCTCAGATACTCACTCAACTGAAAGCCACCAAAAGCCGCCTGGATT
Organism: Thalassophryne amazonica; assembly: GCF_902500255.1. Lineage (NCBI taxonomy): Eukaryota > Metazoa > Chordata > Actinopteri > Batrachoidiformes > Batrachoididae > Thalassophryne > Thalassophryne amazonica. The sequence continues at coordinate 17,366,829 of NC_047122.1, forward strand.
TTACAAATGGTTATCAACACGGAGGTGTTTTCTCCCAGGCCACGAGAAACAAAATTATCTGGTCTGATGAGACTGAACTGTTTGTCGTGAATGTCAGGCATCATGTTTGAAGGAAACCAGGCACCATCCCTACACTGAAGCATGGTGGTGGCAGCATCATGCTGTGGGGATGTTTTTCAGCAACAGGAACTGGGAGAGTCAGGATTGAGGGAAAGATAAATGCAGAAATGTCCAAATCAAATCAAATCAATTTTATTTATATAGCACCAAATCACAACAAACAGTTGCCCCAAAGCGCTTTATATTGTAAGGCAAAGCCATACAATAATTACGGAAAAACCCCAACGGTCAAAACGACCCCCTGTGAGCAAGCACTTGGCGACAGTGGGAAGGAAAAACTCCCTTTTAACAGGAAGAAACCTCCAGCAGAACCAGGCTCAGGGAGGGGCAGTCTTCTGCTGGGACTGGTTGGGGCTGAGGGAGAGAACCAGGAAAAAGACATGCTGTGGAGGGGAGCAGAGATCAATCACTAATGATTAAATGCAGAGTGGTACATACAGAGCAAAAAGAGAAAGAAACACTCAGTGCATCATGGGAACCCCCCAGCAGTCTAAGTCTATAGCAGCATAACTAAGGGATGATTCAGGGTCACCTGATCCAGCCCTAACTATAAGCTTTAGCAAAAAGGAAAGTTTTAAGCCTAATCTTAAAAGTAGAGAGGGTGTCTGTCTCTCTGATCCAAATTGGGAGCTGGTTCCAGAGGAGAGGAGCCTGAAAGCTGAAGGCTCTGCCTCCCATTCTACTCTTACAAACCCTAGGAACTACAAGTAAGTGCTGCAGTCTGAGAGCAAAGCTCTCTATTGGGGTGATATGGTACTATGAGCTCCCTAAGATAAGATGGGACCTGATTATTCAAAACCTTATAAGTAAGAAGAAGAATTTTAAATTCTATTCTAGAATTAACAGGAAGCCAATGAAGAGAGGCCAATATGGGTGAGATATGCTCTCTCCTTCTAGTCCCTGTCAGTACTCTAGCTGCAGCATTTTGAATTAACTGAAGGCTTTTCAGGGAACTTTTAGGACAACCTGATAATAATGAATTACAATAGTCCAGCCTAGAGGAAATAAATGCATGAATTAGTTTTTCAGCATCACTCTGAGACAAGACCTTTCTAATTTTAGAGATATTGCGCAAATGCAAAAAAGCAGTCCTACATATTTGTTTAATATGCGCATTGAATGACATATCCTGATCAAAAATGACTCCAAGATTTCTCACAGTATTACTAGAGGTCAGGGTAATGCCATCCAGAGTAGTAGTAGTAGTTTGTGGGGCCAAGTACAATAACTTCAGTTTTATCTGAGTTTAAAAGCAGGAAATTAGAGGTCATCCATCTCTTTATGTCTGTAAGACAATCCTGCAGTTTAGCTAATTGGTGTGTGTCCTCTGGCTTCATGGATAGATAAAGCTGGGTATCATCTGCGTAACAATGAAAATTTAAGCAATGCTGTCTAATAATACTGCCTAAGGGAAGCATGTATAAAGTGAATAAAATTGGTCCTAGCACAGAACCTTGTGGAGCTCCATAATTAACCTTAGTCTGTGAAGACGATTCCCCATTTACATGAACAAATTGTAATCTATTAGATAAATATGATTCAAACCACCGCAGCGCAGTGCCTTTAATACCTATGGCATGCTCTAATCTCTGTAATAAAATCTTATGGTCAACAGCATCAAAAGCAGCACTGAGGTCTAACAGAACAAGCACAGAGATGAGTCCACTGTCTGAGGACATAACAAGATCATTTGTAACCTTCACTAATGCTGTTTCTCCAGAGACATCCTGGATGAAAACTTGCTTCAGAGCGCTCTTGACGTCAGACTGGGGCGACGGTTCATGACAATGAACCGACTGTTCAAGACAATGACCCTAAACACACAGCCAAGATATCAAAGGAATGGCTTCAGTACAACTCTGTAAATGTCCTTGAGTGAACCAGCCAGAGCCCAGACCTGAATTGGACTGAACATCTCTGGAGAGATTTGAAAGTGGCTGTGCACCGACGCTCCCCATCCAACCTGATGGAGCTGGAGAGGTGCAGCAAAGAGGAATGAACAAAACTGCCCAAAGATAGGTGCACCAAGCTTGTGGCATCATATTCAAGAGGACTTGAGGTTGTAATTTCTGCCAAAGATGCAACAACAAAGTGCTGAGCAAAGGCTGTGAATATTTATGTACATGTGGTTTCTTAGTTTTTGTATTTTTAATGAATTTGCAAAAAAAGCAAACAAAAAAAAAACTTTTTTCATGTTGTCATTAGGGGTGTTGTGAGTAGTATTTTGAGGGAGAAAAATGTATTCACTATTAATTTAGTTTTGGAACAAGGCTGTAACATAAAAAAAATGTGGAAAAAGTGAAGTGCTATGAATACTTTCTGGATGCATGGAATATGGATTTCCAGTAGAGGGAGACAGAGATGGAGAGAGACAAACCCCCATGTTCACCACAGAGATGTCAACAAAAAGAAACACAAAGACATATTGTGGTGCACAGAGACAGACACACTGGTACAGCACACAGCATAGAGAAAGAGGAAGGAAAAACAAATTACTCTATTACACAGGCGAGAGCAGCAGGCACAAAAAACCAACATCACACACGTACACAGGGAAATGACACAAAATAAGATAATTTCACAGACACAGTCAGCACATGGATGTGTGTGAAACAGTTAGGTTCATGTGTAGTACAAGCAAAGTAAGTCACTAAACTACAAAATTAATCCTTATGGGACTCCAGTGTTTTAATACTAGCCAACATTTAGACAGAAAATGGGCCGTTCGGTTGTGTTTTTTTGAAGTGAGGCAAGGTCCCAACAACTGACAGGACAACTGGTTTGATGAGAATCAAATCTTACGTACTATAGAGTACTGTACAAGCATTTATCAAAGACAAGGTAAAACCTTGTGTCATTCAATAATTGCTTTGTAAGTGGGACTGATTGAATCTGATGCTGGTTTGTGACAAAAATCTTTTTTTTTTGTCTTGCATCACTGTTTAAGACAAGAACTTCAACAACAGAAACGGAGAGAGAACATCAGAAACAGAAGAGAATCAGATGTTTTGTACAGATTATGTAGGATAACTTCTATATTTCCTCCATGTGAAACTATACAAACATTATTTGAGCCAAATCTGCTCTGTAGAGAGGAAAACACTTTAAATTTCACACACACACACACACACACACACACACACACACACACACACACACACACACACACACACACACACACACACACACACACACACACACACACACACCCCTTCAATACCAAAACTAAAGCTCAGTCTAGCTCTAAGCATATTGTTAGGTGTCTTGGCTCACGCACCGTGACTGTGGCCAGCAGCCCTTCTGGCACATTTGCCACAATGATGCCGATGAGGAAGATCACAGCCTCCAGCCAGGTGTAACCCAAAATGAGTGACAGGATGAAGAAGGTCACACCCAGAAAGACGGCCACACCCGTGATGATGTGGATGAAGTGTTCAATCTCCTTAGCAATGGGCGTCTGTGACAAAGAAGAAAGTCTTGCTGACTGACAGAATGTGACTTCCTGTCTGCATTGTGGTTTTATCAAGTATGATAAAAATTATTTAGTTTAATTAACTGGCTGCTACCCAAAGAAAGTGATTTGTTTTGGAGCTATTCAGGTTTGGTTAACTTACTGAAATATGAGAACTCTGGCATAAGCTGCTGTGTTTAAAAGGAAAAGTCAAATAATGAATTCATAGAATGTGTATTGAAAATAAATACCAAATGAACAGTTTATCAGCCTGTTTTTATTTAGCATTATTAAGGAGGAACCTCCATTACGTGACCGGCTCCTATCAGAAATAAATTGAACAAGAGCAATCTGAGATTTCTGACGTCCGCCAATCCGGATCTGGATCACCTCCAAAATTCAGTGGAGTCTTCCATGCTCTAATATCTATCTGTGGTGCAAATTTGGTAACAATGGGCCTCATGTATCAACGTTGCGTACGGCGATATTTGAGCGTATATGGGTGTACGCCAAAACGGCTGCGCTACTTGGCATTTATCAATGTGGTCGTTGGCGTACGCTGCGCTGAAAATATACACCAGGTCGAGAGGTGGCGTAAATTATACACCAAAATGAACCAGCGCTGGAATCCACATAAAAATGAAGATGATCAACATGATAAACAGTGCCATTATACAAATCAATGCATATGTTACATAAATAACACTTTCCTGATTATACTACATAATAATCAATACAAATCCCGCCTTTGCGGGATTGTTATGGAGCACGATCCGTGGCCACAGCGCTGACTGCAAAGAAAGCGCTGCTCGCCTTTTTCTCCAGACTTCGAGCCTGGAGCCAGAGCAGCGCTGAGCTTAACTTTATGTGGTGTGATCGTTTTAGACTATGAAATTGATACTAACAACTGTAGTTTCGTCATTCCCTTAATTTGCCCGTGCTGCAACCAGGTTTTGTCGTCTCCATTCGGTTGTCACAATAAAATAAATACAGAAATACATTTAAAAAATAAAGAAATCTGACAGATTAGGCATGTCTTATTAATTGAGCGAGCAAATATCCACGTCAAGAATTATTGACATGTGAAAAGAGAATACAGTGGTCCCTCGCTATTACGCCGTTCACCTGTCGTGGCCTCGGAGTCTCGCGGAGTATTTAGTCCAATTTTGCATGCCTTTTTTTTTTTACAGTGTTCTGTGTTCTGCGTATTTGTTTATAAGAATCTTGTTGCCCAGAAGAGAAAAGAGCGCCAACAACTACTCATAACTGTGTTTGTCACACGGAAACAAACACCTGCTGCAGCCAGGTGTGAGTGGGAAAAGGCGCAGCGCCAGGACGCAGACGCCCGATCTGTGAAATACTGGTCGTGATTGGTGGAGTTCTTTTTCATTGCCGTCTTTCCGGCTTCCATGTCGTAAAATGAGGGTGTGTCTGAAGCAGAGTCTGAATATTAATGGGCATGTTTATTATAATTACGATCGTTTCCACCCGCCGCATTTATCAAGATCACGTCAGGCGTACGCCGGAAATGGGCAGGTGCGCACTGCTTGATACATGTCATGGCGACTTTGGTGTATTTCAAGTTTATGCCGTAAATTTATGCCACAAGTGCGCAATATTGATACATGAGGCCCAATCTGTGAAGCAGACTTTTGTTCATGTAATCCTTCAAACCCTATATAAAGTGAAATCTTGATCCAGAATCCGAATCACCTCCCAAATTTAATGGAATCTTCCGTGGCCTAATATCTATCTGTGGTGAAAATTCCGTCAAAATCCAGGCAGTAGTTTTGACGTAATCCTGCAAAAAGTCAGACAGTCAAATAAATAAATGCCGATGATTTTATTACATCCTTGGCAAACGTTTTGGTCACCTGACATGCTGTCAAATTGTCCCGGCTTTGGAGGATTCTGTGGGATATTTCAGCACAACAGTAATATAAAGATACCTTGCCAGTCTCCAGGCCTGAGGTGAGGGTAGCGATGCGTCCCATCACTGTACGATCACCCGTACATACAACAATCCCACGTGCTGTTCCTGAACACAAACACAAGAGGGAACTGATGTAAAATTAAAAATGTATCTTTAAGTTTACTGTGCATCCATAAAGTATTCACAGCGCTTCACTTTTTCCACATTTTGTTATGCTGCAGTCTTATTCCAAAAACAAGTAAGTTCATCTTTTCCCTCAAAATTCTACTCACAACACCCCATAATGACACCATGAAAAAAGTGTTTTTGAAATTTCTGCAAATTTATTAAAAATAAAAAATGAAGAAATCACATGTGTCACGCCCACTGCTCAATACTTTGTTGCTCCACTTTTGGGAGCAATTACAACCTCAAGTCCTCCTGAATTATACTGCCACAAGCTTGGTGCACCTATCTTTGGGCAGTTTTGCCCGTTCCTCTTTGCAGCACCTCTCAAGCTCCATCAGGTTGGATGGGAAGCGACAGTGCATAGCCATTTTCAGATCTCTCCAGAGATGTTCAACCGGATTCATGTCTGGGTTCTGGGTGGGCCACTCAAAGACATTCACAGAGTTGTCTTGAAGCCACTCCTTTGATACAGTGCAACCAGAAAGTATTCACAGCACTTCACGTTTTCCACATTTTATTATGTTACAGCCTAAATCCAAAATCTTTGTCTCAAACCAGAGAATGTTGTTTCGCATGGTCTGAGAGTCCTTCAGGTGCCTTTTGACAAACTCCAGGCGGGCTGCCATGCACCTTTTACTAAGGAGTGGCATCTGTCTGGCCACTCTACCATACAGACCCGATTGGTGGATTGTTGCAGAGATGGTTGTCCTTCTGGAAGGCTCTCTTCTCTCCACAGAGGAATGCTGGTGCTCTGACAAAGTGACCATCAGGTTCTTGGTCACCTCCCTGACTAAGACCCTTCTCACCCATTCCTTCAGTTTAGACGGGCAGCCAGCTCTAGGAAGAGTCTTGGTGGATCTGAACGTCTTCCAATTACAGATGATGGAGGCCACTGTGCCCACTGGAACCGTCAAAGCAGCAGAAATGTTTCTGTACTCTTCCCCAGATTTGTGCCTCAAAACAATTCTGTCTTAGAGGTCTGCAGACAATTCCTTTGACTTCATGCTTGGTCTGTACTCTGACATGCACTGTCAACTGTGGGACCTTATATGTAGACAGGTGTGTGTCTTTCCAAATCATGTCCAATCAACTGAATTTACTTCAAGTAGCCTCCAATTAAGCTGTAGAAGCATCTCAGGGATGATCAGTGTGATTTCGTAGTTTGTAGTAGTTTGTTGGTTTGTTTGTTTTAATAAATCTGCAAAAATCTAAAAAAAACTTTTTTGTCATTGTCACTATGGGTTATTGTGTGTAGAATTTTGAGGTTAAGGTCAGACCTTAGCCATGTGAAGTGCCTTGAGTCAGCTTTGTTGTGATTTGCCACAATATAAATAAACTCAATTTAATTAAAATTTGTTGCAGGAAAGCAAAAAAAAATGTAACGATTAGGGCAGGACCTGGAGGCATACAGGTCCTGTAGTCTGCCTCCCTACAGGAGCTGTATGCCTCCAGGGCCCTGAGGTGAGCAAGGAAGATTGTGGCTGATCCCTCCCTCCCAGGACACAAACTTTTTGTCACCCTCCCCTCTGGCAGGACGCTGAGGTCCAGCAGGACCAAACCCTCAAGACACAAAAACAGCTTCTTTCTATCTGGAGATACATGACTGCTGTGTGATTGAGAGACTTATCGCGATGTCATAATTTGGCCACAAGATGGCACAATCTTATTCCTTTCCCATTCTGCAAATGTGCACAGTGTGACGAGTTTCCACAGCATCAGATTAAATGAAGGCTGTATGGCAGTGGTCTCTCACTCTGTACCTGGAATGACCTCTCCTGCTCATTTCCCTCTGATCCTGTTCCTCTCACAGCAAATTCACTTTAGCTTCAGCTTTAATATCTCACAAGCAAATCTAATTTTCCTTCAGGCATTTTGTCACTTCGTGCGAGCAGACCGCTGGCTGTAAGCAGCTGAAGGTGACTGTACCTTCGACACAATTGGTGGAGAAGAAGGCAATGTTGCGGGTTTCCAGAGGGTTCTCATGAGTGCAGTCAGGTGATCTGGTCTGTGGCTCTGATTCACCAGTCAGTGAAGAGTTATCCACCTGGACAGAACCATTTGATAAAAAACATCAAGATATAATTTTGAGACACACACACACACACACACACACACACACACACACACACACACACACACACACACACACACACACACACACACACACACACACACACACACACACACACACACACACACACACAAAAATACAACAACTGTCTTTCAGATTTTTGTGAATATGTAAACTGTGGATTAAAACAAAATACTCAAGAGGAACTCACTGGTGATGCCCTAATTTTTTCCACTGTTACTTTTTAAAGTAATTAAGCAATTGGTATGTGTGTGTGCGTATATATATATATACATACACACACACACACACACACACACATACACACATATATATATATATATATATATATATATATATATATATATATATATATATATATATATATATATATATACGCAAGTGTAGTGTCTTAGCGTCTCTTTATGAGACTGACCTTACAGCCGTGGGAGGAGATGATACGGAGGTCAGCAGGAATCCTGTCTCCTCCTTTCACCTCCACCAGATCTCCGGCAACCACCTGCTCAGCATTAATCTGCATCTTTTCTCCCTCACGGATCACTAGAGCTTGCTGTGAATACAAAGTTATTTTCAGGGCCATTACATTTACACAAGCATCTTGTGCATTTGCTTTAAGAAAAGTTGCTTTAAATTAAGCAGTTTATTATAAAGCAATAGCGCAAAATAAACAGCTTCTGAAGAAGGTAGATCACAGAGGAATGCTACATCTGCTGTGGCATGACACTGTGCAAATTCATAAAACTAGAATAGATGTTTACTGTCATTGCATTTCTGCAGTGAAATTGTGGTGGCACTTTCCAAACAGCTATACACAAAAAAACAACACAACAGCAGCTTCGAAAGCAATGAACAGCTTCACAGGACAACAAGACCTAAAACAAAATTAAACAAAATGCTTAATAAATTATTAAGGTGCTTAATGTTTTTGTCACACAAGTGCTGAGTATTGTGTACCTGAGGGACCATGTTCTTAAAGGACTCCATGATTTTTGAACTTTTAGCTTCCTGGAAGTATGAGAAGCAGCCGGTGATGATGACGACAGCTGACAGCACAATACCTAGATATAACTGCAGAGAGAGCGAGAGAAAAAGATGAGATTTTCATTTTTAATGCTGAAATTAAGAGACTTTGCCTTCATCTAAAAATGGCTCCTGTAAAGTACAAGTGTCATAGAACAGAATGAGACGCATGCCCAAAGATAGTATCCTAAAAAAAAAATCATCTGATTAAGGTGGACATTTTGACATTAACCACTGGACTTTAAAGGAGAGACAGAGGTGCAGAAGCTATTTTAGGAAGCAGAGGTCTTTGTACGGTTTAAATTCCAGAAATAACGCAAATCAGCACAGAGCACTGCAGAATGTGCATGCAGTTTTATTTGGAGAACATCTCAGTGACTGTAAGAATATAAAGAGCTGTCGTGCCTGATCAGTTTTAAGGGCTCAACTTTAGAAGGTCTGTGTCCCTCCACTTACATTATCCCCAGCTGGATCATCCTCCGTGGCTGCCTGGATGGCATATGCCAGGAAACAGAGGATGGCACCAATCCACAGCAAGATGGAGAAGCCACCAAACAGCTGGCGGCAGAACTTGACCCACTCTGGGGTTGTGGGGGGAGGAGTCAGGGCATTGGGTCCATCCCTGGCTAGGTACTCTGCTGCCCTGGCATTGGTCAAACCCTGTAAGGGTCAGAGGTCATGGAGAGGAAAAACATCAGAAAGGAGGAAATTTCCAAAGCAAAAGTGACAGAGGTAAAGAAGAGCCGAAACATCATTAAGATGAAATAATTCTGGACAGGTAGAATTCTTTCTGCCTGAAGAACTTACCTGTACAATATCAGTGTTGTATTTCCGGCAAACTTCTTCAACAGACATTTTGTGTTCCGTCTACAGAGAATAAAGTTAGAAGATAAACTTCAACAACAAATCCATCCATTGTTAAATCAACTCACTTGTCTGCTATATTAAAAACACGCAAGCAAAGTCAATGAATAGCACATTCTGTGGTTTTCCTTCACAAATTCAATAGTCAAGAAAATTATGACCACTTCATATTTTGTTCCTTGTTTGTCAAGTTCTACAAAAAATATATTTGTTATCTGCAACTTAACGTGTAATGGCAATGGTTTTACAACAGAGGGGGATCCTTTGGGCTTTCCTTTCTGTTCCACACAAGAGCAGGTATTGGCATAATGTGGTGAAGTCATTACCACAGACCACAGAAAGACCAAACAGCTGCCATTATGAAGTTCCACATTCTGTTGTCTGCTGGGGTTTTCCAGTTTGCTTGTTTATAAACAAAGGGATTACAGTTTTATCGTTACTCTACAGATGAGTGAATAAAGCCACTAAGTTTTCTCCTCTATTAACTTCTCATTGTGTTTTGTTTCTGTGGTGGCAACTACTTTTAAATGTAGCTGGGGCTTTTTTTTTTTTTTTTGCCCGTAGAGAAAGTCTAATAAATATTCACCGTATTAAAAAGGAACAATGAAATAATTAAAGGCAGTGCAGTATTTGAAGAAAGTGGCACCCAGAGAACTGGTCACACGAGGAAACATTGTACTTACTATGGGAACTTCTCTCTTGAGGTCATCAAGATCTTTTCCTCCTTTCTTCTTAGGTGAATCCTTGTCATCCTTGTCCTGCGTGGTGGCCACGCGGTAGCTGTCTGACCGTCCGTACTATAACAAAGACAGCCAAGTTGACTGAATTGGGTCCCATCACATTATATGAACAAAAAACTGAGCAGATAAATGGAAAGTTCTTTGTCAGAGAATGAAAATAAAGAAATACAATTTATGATTTCATCTTCCATAATTTAATTCAGGCAGATATGCAAAAATCCCTGGTGATTCAGACAGTAACTTTGGAAAAGATACTGCAAATTATTTTGAGTTCTATGAAATAACACATTAATGAAAATTAAGAATCACACTTTTGCATAGAATATCTACTTTTGGTACATTCCTCAGCCCCTCAAAGCTCAGGTCACATTGCTGACTATGTGGTTTAGTTTATTTGGAATCCACAGGTCTCAGCATTGAACTGATCCAACATACCACAAACTGGCTGTATATGATTTTGATCTTCCAGATAGGAATGGTCACATGCATCATGGGATATTTTTTAAATTAGCAGCCTTTTACATCAGTGTTCATGGAGTGAGTGTGTATGTGTGTGAGACTATTCTTCTCATGATAATGATGACAACAAACTCTTCACTGTATTTCATGCATACTGGCACTATTTACAGAGGCAAAACACAGGCTTTAATTTGTCTTTGTCACAGTTAGCCAAACCACTGTGACATGTGGACTAATAGTGGATCACACAACACCAACTTAAGAACATGTACTGTAAAGAGTCAGATTGTGTTTAATGCTGTGGTGGGGCAGGACAACTTATTTTGGGAAAGCTCTTATGTGGATTAATCAGGCTGAAATGTTTCACACTGATTTGATGGCTGTTTTATGATGTGCAAATAAACATTGTGCACAGGAGCGTATTTGGTGCACCGATTTCTTCTTCATGTTGTATGATGTGCACGTGGATGAAAATCTACCATGATCAAAAAAGTATAAATTATTCATTCTTATGATGATACTTGTTGCCATTGTTTAACACATTTAAATATTTTGCTTCACCACTAAATTATTTTCCTGCATGTCTTCCTATGATGATATGCCTGAATGTATGCGCAGTCAAACCGTTAGCACAAAAATAAATAAATAAATTGACAGCCAATGTGATTGTACAGTGAAAATATTCTCACAGTCACCATGGACATAAACAAGCATCACATTATCAAGAAGACATTTATGGACATGAAAATGAATTCTCTGTTTAAGATAATTGAAATAAATACTGACTTGACTATATTAAATGTAGTAATGTGGCATACAGTGATGCTAGACTGTGAATGATTAAACTGTCTGCACAATCTGCCTTCACAGAGTGATCGTCATGCTGCAGTTCTATAGCAGTACTGTTCATGCAGTATGGAGGACTGTTGTTGTTGATATTGGTTAATGTGACCTTCTTTTGAACTTTCCTTGCAGACATAAAAATCAAGACAAAGTCCTTAGTGTAAAAGTACAGTTAGGACTGTTAGAGACATTCAAATTCTAGAAACATCTGAATCTCCTCTCACAAATAGCTCTGTGTGTGTGCCCCATCTGTGAGGAAACACAGTGTTCCCCCAGGCAGTCAAGTCCAGCAAGCCCTCTGATTACAGCTATTTACTATACTGACAGATTAATCCTCTGAAGTATAATCCCCCCCGAGTCACCACCTCACTGTCTCGTCTTTCCAGTCTCTCTCAATCACTGCCTTAATTTTTTTTTTTAATAAATGTATCTTAGAGCATAGCAGGGGTGGTGGATAAGTGATGAGTGCACTTGGCTTCAGTGCAGAAGGTTCTGGGTTCAAATCACATCCCTGCCACATTTCTCCATGTGATGTGGAGTTTCGTCAGGAAGGGCATCGGCATAAAATGTGCCAACTGAACATGCAGATCCACCTCTGATTTGTTGTAGCGACCCTGAGAACAGTCCCTAGTTGCACAAGCATTTCTCAATTTATATCTCTAATACATATAGTGCTTTATGATGGCTCAATCACATTATAATAAATGTATATTATTAATGTCTTAAAAAAAAAAACAGTCAAAAATTTCAAGATGCACATATAACCTTTATCATGAAACATACATAACAGTGCCTAATGCTGCGTTTACACATAACGACGGCACGTCACAAATGCCATGAAGTATACATTCGTGGCTGCTGATCACGAATGTGATGATTCGGGGCAGAGATATCAGGTGTCCTCAGGAACTGTTGCAACCTATTACCACGTGTTACGATTAATGACACGTGTTGCTGGAGAATTATCAGGAACCACTACGCACAATCAAAAAATAACGTTCCACGTTGTTGTACGCTATCGCGCGTAACAGCACATCATTAAGTTCTGCCACTTTGTGAATGAGGTGAATAAGTGAAGTGCGCATCTCAGGCCGTGTGGTGCATTATGGGTAGGCTAAATTGTTCGACTACCAACCCACAAGCTATGGCGGCGGAAAGCAGTGAGGAGTGCTGTGAATTGGATCATTTCAACCTCTGGAAAGTTGACGATTTAAAGTGTTTTTGTAAGCTCCGCAGATTGCCTGTTACAACCAGAACTATGTACGGCAGTGGACAGAAGCGGAAAGAAGAGTTGGCTGTGCTTGCGTATGCTGCATCGTTACAGAAGTGCCGACAAAGGAGGAAGAGAGAGCCGCTGTCGAAAATGACCGGTCCTTCTTGATAGCTGGACACAAACAAATTTTTGACCCTTTGAAGGCAGCTGACGGATGGTTAGATGAAGTCCAGAGACTGAAACTGTGGATATTGCAGAATATTTGCTAAGCAGGGATGAGAAATCGCTACTCCGCTGGCTTCATAATGACGACAAGGAAGGTGGGTCTCGCATATAACTTCTTTGGTGTCACGTTTGTTTTGATAAGTTGACAGACATACAATGATATGTGCATGCATGCAGTTTGTTTATAGAACATGTCAATTTTACAATATTACGCGCCACATCATTCATGGCGCGACATTACAGTCATAAGCCGATGCACAAAAACGGCGGCACAGTTTCAGGATATTGACAAAATAAATGTCATGGTCTGCCCTGGGCCTGAGGTTTTATCTTGGTTAATAGATAGAGAAATCACACCAATCACACCATGTTATTTAAGCCTTGCATTTTTCTCTGTTCTCTGCCAGTTCGTTTGACTTTGTCTACGTTACAGGTTATTGTTGCTTTGTTAGTCCTTGACCATCTGCTTTTCTGTGTATGACCTTGCTCTGCGTTTGACCTTGTTTTTTGCCTCTGCCTCTTGATTTTGGACTCACTGTGTTTTTGAACCTTGCAAGTTTTTTGGACTCAGATTTTGCCTCAGCTCTGACAACCTTGTTTCTCCTTGCCTCTGAACCCAGCTTGTTTTTGACATTTGCCTCTGCCTCACATCTGCTGATTACCTTTGCCACGCTGACTGATCACCTGTTTATCGAACCTGTGCCTGTTTTTCGATATAAAGCCTTTAAATATTCAACCTTCTGAGTCTGAGTCTGCATATTGTGTCCAGCGTACTGTTCATTCCACGCCATGAATCATGACAGAACGAACTGGCCACACATGGACACAGTGGACTCAAATCCGGCCGCCCAGAACCCGGACCTGGCCACCATCAGAGGCATTTTCTCTGAAATCAATTTTTTTTCTCAATTGCTTCCATTCATGCTACACTCCTAAGAAGAAATTGGATTTTTTGGACCAAGCCTGGAATCTTGTAGAAGCAAACCACTGGCTGTGTGATTTATTCCCTGAGTTAGATGACCTGGACAATCTGTTTGCTGCTGGAAGCCTTCCAGGTTGGATTCGGCAGCCCGAGCAACACCTGCCACCTCGCCCACCTAGCTCTGACAGTGAGTCTGATTGGACGGACATAGATGATGATGATGATGAAGATGATTCTACATCTGAGACAGAGAAGCAGGTACTCCAGGACACTGCCACCATTCTGTTTAAGATTCAGGACTTGTTTTTTGAATTTTTGGACAATCCTGGACAGCAGCACAGACAGCAATTTTTTTCTTCCCTCGATCAGATCCTGCAAGCCGAGCCTAATTTGGTCACTGCCTTTCCTGAACTCATTAATATTAAAGCCCTGTTCAAGCAAGGTCAAATCCCACCATGCATTGAAGACCCCATGGATTATCTATTTGAATCAGATATTTATGAGACCTGCCTTGACACACCATGCACGATTACTCTGTCTGATGCAGCCATCTCACCTTGCTGTTATTCCACACCGGAAATTCGCCAGCCTAAGACATGCCCACCATTGTCATTGGGCTTCCCACAGAAGTTCTCATCTTCAGTGATCTCACCAAGCCTGCCACCTATTCCAGCTCTGCGATTATCAGCCCGGCGACCTGCGGCATCACATCAAGCTCCTGGACTGGCTTTGCAGCCGAAAGCCTTTCCTACTCCACCTACGCTTCGTCTGTCTCCTGTTCCGGCACCACGAAAGTCACGTGCACTTATGGACACAGGAGCATTCATGTTGCCTGACCTCTCTATGGTGACCACTCCCACACAGTCATTAGAACCGATCTTGTCTCCTGAATCACCATTAGAGCCATCAGGAAAAACCTCCTCATTCCACTCCTCAGTGAAGCATGTGCTCCCTGAGGCATCCTCGGTGGACACGCCTCCAGCCTCCTCAACTATGCTGAAAGAGTCATCCCCGGCATGCATGGCCCTGATTCCTTCTGCACCTTCTCTGCCTCCAGAACTACCGACCAAACCGGGAGTGACAATCACAGCGTCCCAACCCAAGGCAGCGCATGAGTTGATGGGACTCTCAGGATTGGCTCCACAGCCAACCGTTATGCAGGCCGCCTCCGGCATTGAGTGCACACCGCCACGCCCACCTGCAGTGCTGACCGTTTCTCCCCCTACTCTGCTGCATCTGGACCCAGTGACTCCTCTCTCATTTCCAGAATCTCCAGCAGTGTCATCGTTGAAGCACGCGCCATCCAAGCCTTCTGCTCCACGCACCCCGAATTCATCCAGGGCATGCACAACTCCAAGAATCCCAGTCAGAACCATGCCTTCTGTGCCTCCTGAACAAACCCGATCTTCGGCGCCATCCATGACAGAGACCTCTGATTCCACAGCCTACTGGACAGTTAAGTTGTTTGTGTTCTGTTTTGTGTTAGTGCCTTTCAGCTTTTTTCCCCCCTTACACTTGTTGAAACTGTTTGATACACAGTTTGGTACTTCCTGTCTTAGTCTGGTCATGCCTCCATTTAACCTTTGCCCCACAATACGTTTTACTATCACCTGCATTCTGTGTTTCCAATTTACTTTGTTTTGCTGGCCCCCTCAGGGGTGGGCTAATTGGTTAAATGGATTTTGCACTTCACTCCATCAATTGATTAATTTACCTCTCAAGTCCTGTATTAAGTTCTTTCTTTTTGATCAGCCTCAGAATCTGCATTATTGGTTTGGGTTTTTGTGTTTCTCTGTTAAGCGTTTTTTCCCCCCTCGCAGCTCTTTTTCAAGGGTGTTAGTTGGCAACAACTCCTGCAGTGTCTCATTTTATTGGTTTCTTCATTTTTTTTTTGTTCTGTTATTAAGCGATTTGGTTTCTCCTGTCCTCACACAATTTGCACTTCCCACAGTTCTTTTTGGCCCCTGGATTTGTTTTTATTCCGTTTGCATCCTCTTAGGAAACTGTTATGCAACCCATTTAGTTCATTTGCTAGTCTTTTCATTTGCCATGGTATGCACACTGTTTCGGTTTGTTGGATTTTTTTATTTTTTCTGCTCTCTTGTGAAACGACTTAACCCTCCGCTTTGTCTTGTCTTCTGAGTCTGAGTCTGCATATTGTGTCCAGCGTACTGTTCGTTCCACGCCATGAATCATGACAGTAAATGTGTGCAAGAAACTTACAATATTAGTCCGTCTTTTACGTCCATCTGGATCATTCTTTTCTGTGTCGAAATTGTGTAGAATGAACGGAGGTTTAGGACCACATTTCTTCTTTTTTCCGTCTTTGTGTGGACTCGGCGGAGCTTTGCAATCATATGTTTTCAGCCAACTTTCAAGCCTATAAATTCCGTTTGAGCATTTGAAAGCAGCACAATGCATCCCTGTCATTATTGTATGTGTCGCTTAAGGCTTAAGGCCTTTGAAACAATCCCCGTAAGCCTTAACTTTTACAGTCCGCTAATGCTACTGTATATGAAATTCAATGGGAGCGGTGTGAGTGTGGTAGCTGGGATTCTTGCCCCCATTTGACCCACGCATGCACAGATGCGTTGCACACTTCGCTTATTGTCTACACACACACACACACATTCATCCAACCGTCAATTGCTGAACCATTCAGATCGCTCCAGTTTGTTCCTCAAAATCCACACCAGAAGAACTTTGTGATTGCAGGCTTAGTTGGGCTCTGTGCCATGGAGTGGCGCAGAGAGGAGGAGATGGAGAGAGCCAGACGTGTGGTTTCATGCGGCTCTCGTCACGCTTGTTTTCCCAAACATCAGACGCATGCAGCAGGTGGAACACCTGCAGGAGCGCACTGAGGAGCACTGAAACAAAACTTTTAGCCAACTTAGCATCACTGTCCTCCTTCAACATACTGCAGCAATGAAACTGAATGCGGTGCAGCAAGCTTTAATTGTGCATATGTCAGAGAAGAATGCTGTCACACTCTATTAAGGATCACCACTAATCAAGACGGATCAACACGCTCAGTTGCGACCTCCATGACATGAGGCGAAATGACGGTGGTGCATGACATTCGTGGAAGATTTTTTTTGACAGCCAAAACATGCTCCACGAAAATTACAAATATCACGCACCAACACGCATTATTAAGAAACCTATTCAGATGCGTTAAGTCACGTTAAGAATGTCAGGAATGTGCCAAAAATGATGCAAATATGACATTCGTAACGCGTCTTGCCTATGTGTAAACGCACCTTTACTGCTTCATGACATCTTGCTCTTTATTGTTCCATGCAAGTGCTATGACGCAGATGTCGCCATATTTAATTGTATAAAATGCTTCGAAGCAATGAACCATTTCCAAACAATTACTTCATACTGATTCAGTCATTCAAAAGGCTTTGGTTTCTCCAACCCATGGAAGTAGAGCCACAAGCCACAACCGGCTGCAATGAGTAATCATTTTGATTAAACATGGCTGAAAGCAAAACAGAGACGCTGGTGAAAAAGACCAGGGCAACATCCATTATTTGGACTTCATTTGGATTTAAGCCGCCTGATGAGCAGCAGCAAACTCTGTAGAGCGTATGGGGCAACAGTTCCGGCTACAAGAGGTAGCGTCACCAACATTCTTCTTCTATACCTTCAGTCTGTCAACATGCATTACCGTGATAGTGCAATAGAATTAAAATCTTTATCGTAGGCCAAATGTATAGAATTTATACAGTCTACCACATATACTGCGCACCCCTAAGCAGTGGTGGGCACTGTTCAGCTAATCTGATAACCAATAATTATCGAAGCTAATGTTTTTGTTAGCAGATTAGCTTTTCAGATAAGTTTTAAAACCATCATCACACTACTTATCTTCTGATAAATTTAGTTCCAATAACGTTTAGACTGCTAACTTTTTTTTAAATAGCTAGTAACTTAAAAACATTTACAATCCCTTTTGCTCCTGTCTGCTATATATTTTGCAACAGTGAGGTGGCTAAGAGGAGCTGAGCTCAACTCTGCCACCAGCAGAAGGGATCTGGCTACCAAACTGCCACAAAAAAAAAAAAAAAATCATTACTCTTTAACTTCATACAGTGGTCCAGCGATGAGGCAGAGGTCTTGAAATGGGAAGCAGGTTTCACTTATGGTTTTGCTTTATAAATAAAATTATTCCGGATAGAATAACAACATTACTGTAAACTTTTAAAATGTACGAAGTGGATATATAACACATATCTGTTAATTTTAACATAATGCACTCATTCTGAAGATTTGAACATTAACACACAGGTTCCCAAAGGGATTATGGGTAAACGTAGCCTCCGCTCATACTGATTGGTTGACTAATTCATTCTATGTAAAAACTAACAAGTAAATCAATGTAAAGTGTGTTGGTGCTTTTGTAAAATATACAATTTTTTCATGTGTGTAAAAAAAAAAAAAAAAAAAAAAAAGCATTTGCAAAGCCGAAAAGTCTGTTAAATTGTGATTCAGCCAGTGTGATATAACTGCCGTCAAAATGCATAGAACACTGCCATATACTGGCGACCGGTTATATCACAGTGTTGTCGACTGCAGGATTTTAAAATGATCTGTAGGTTTCCAAAACCTGAGAGACCACACATGCGGACATAAAAAAAAAGTTTAGTTGTACAGTGTGTGGTGTCAGCCACACGGTAAAAACAACACACACAAACAGATTTCACACACGAACATTCCCAGGTCAGACACCTCGCTTTCTGATTGGCTGCATTTCACATTTAGCTGCTCTCGTCCTTCTGAGCAGATCCAAGAGCTTTTAACACACCACACACAGCAGGAATATCTGACAGATTATATTTAGCATCATCGCGATTGTCGGGATGTCCTTAAGATTGTCGGAAAGGGAAGATTGGGTTCAATATCGGTTTAATTATCTTGCCATGTGAACCGGGCTTGATATTATGACACCTCACGGAGTGACTGATTGATCCATTTTTGACACCGCACGGAGCCGCTAACCAACTGGATGTTATGACGCCTCACGGAGCGACTGACTGATTCGTTGTTATAACGGTGCATGGAGTGACTGATTGATTTGTTATTGCGACACCGCACCACAAAGTTCAACGACCAAAATACCAACATTCTGGGCGCAATGAACATGTTTTCACTATTATTTGATTTCTTTGTGCAACTGACATCATTATTCAAGCATTCAAAAGGTGATTCCTATCGCCACACAACTCCAACCACACACGAGAAAGTTTTTTGACAGTTCTTGTTATTGAAAGAAACCTTGTCTCCCTAACTGTTGTGGGCTGGGGTGTTTGGCTGGCTTGGTTTTTGTTTTCTGTTTCTCCCACCAGGTGGTATGCATTCAGGACTGAGTGGCTGAGCATCAGGACCTCACCCTGAACACCTGAGGCTTGTTATCACGTGCAGGTCATCAGGACTCACAGCTGTGGTGTGTTTTGTCTTAATCAGAGATTGCTGCATTTAAACCTTGAATGCACAGTGTGTGATTGCCAGAGACTCGACCTTGTGAGCAGACGTGTGAGATCGACGTCAGGAGAACAATCTCACCATCACGGACGCAGAGACCGCTCCAGGTTTGACGCCACAGTCTGTGAGGGAGGATTGGGTGAGGTCTCACGCTCTTCAGCACACTTCCTGAGGTAATTTGGTTTTGGTGACTTTTATGAAGTAATGACAGTGGATTTGGTGTCCCTCACACCTTGTGTTAGTGAGCTGTCACGTTATGCTAATTGTCTAATCAGCTTCTGCTGCAGTGGAGATTTGAACTGAGTTGTTCCGTGCCTGCAGGCTGAGAAGCTGATGTATAGCTTTAAGCCAGGAAGTGTTTGCTGATTGCGTGCACCTTTGAGTTGTGTCTCTCTGTGTGGAGTTGGACTCACCTCATGTTTTCTTTCTTCACAGACTCGGTTTGTCGCGGCCACCTGGGGGGTGTCGGCGGGGTCCCTGGGTCCGAACTGCTGTGGCTCCGGACCGTTTGCGCTGTTAAGAGCGTGCCGTGTTTCCACCTCACCAGACCGCGGACGTTTTAGTTGTTTAGCACTATTCACTGTTATGTTTATTAAATTCTGTTATCCTTTTGAACCGTGCTCTGCTTATTTCATGCTGGCTCCTTTCAAACGCTGGGTCGGTACTCCGACCGCGTCCGAAACATAACACTAACAGGATAAAGTTGTGATGTCATCACGCATGCACTTAGGTGCTGTCTAGCGGGATCTTGAAAATTTCTTTTTTATACAAATGGAAAAAATGACATATTTTACAAAAGCACATTTATCTGTAAACACCAACACGTGTTACATTGATTCACCTGTGTTGGTTTTTACATAGAATGAATGAATCAACCAATCAGTATGAGCGGAGGCTTAGTTTACCCATAATCCCTTTGGGCATCTGTGTGTTAATGTTCAAAGCTTCAGAATTAGTGCATTATTTTAAAATTAACAGATATGTGTTATATATCACTTTGTACATTTTAAGGGTTTACATTAATGTAGTTATTGTATCCGGAATAATTTTATTTATAAAGCAAAACCATAATTCAAATCAGCTTGTTAGTAGCTGAAAGTGTATGGGAAGCAAAATTGAACGCTATTGGTTAGCTGAAGCTTCTGATACGTTTTAAGGTGGTTTAGCGTTAAAGATAACTTCTTAGTTAGCTGATTACCAGTTATCGAAGCTAACGTTTTGGTTAGCTGTGCCCACCACTGCCCCTTAGCTACACCATCTACCGTTGCATTGGCTTCAAATTTTTAGGCGCACGATCAAACAGGTTTCATGCCGTAGTGACTACGACTACCCCGTTTAAAGAAACTTGAACATGACTGAAGCTGTTAAGACTACAAACAGCCAGAAGTTACCACATAATATCAATGATTTTGAGAACCGGAATGAAATTTTTGAACAGTTCAAAAATTGTATCCAGTTTTCAAATCTGGTGCTGATGACGGCCAGAACTACTACCAGGTTTGATCAAGATTGACAAAGATGGATCAAGAAATTACTATGATGCTTCAAAATGTGCCCCAATTAGTGATCTGGGATTAAACGAGAAGGAACGGGGCTCTGTGGAATAGTCCCATATTGAAAAGCAAACACATCTCTCATATTCGACAATCAAAGCTCTGTTGATTCAGGGACATCACATGACGTGTTAGCACTACCAACAACTGTGACAGTTTTTAAATGTAAAATTTTTTTTCTTTTATTGCTGTGGGAGGAACACTGGCTTAGTGGTTAGCACTGTTGCCCCACAGCAAGAAAGCTGTGGGACTGCTTCCCACCTGGTCTGTTCTGTGTGGAGTTTGCATGTTCTGCCAGTGTTTGCATGGGTTCCCTCCAAGTGCTCCGGCTTCCTCTCCCACTTCCAAAGACATGCTGATTAGGTGAATTGGAAACTTTAAATTGGCCGCAGGTGTGAATGTGTTTGTCTATATGTAGCCCTGTGATGGACTTGTGTCCTGTCCAGAGTGAACCCTGCTTCTCACCCAATGACCACTGGGATAGGCTCCAGCTCCACCTTGATAAGCAGGCATAGAAAGTAAATTAATTTTTGCTGCCATGTTTACTTGTAAAAGGAAACTGTAGAAAACAAGAATATTTGATTCGTCATAATGTAAAATTGAAAGCCATACTATACATAAATGAACATTTTCTTCACCCAGTGCACACTTTGGAGCAGACAGCAACTTTTCAAAGGTGTCAGAACTAGATTCATTCAGACAACGAACATTTCGTATATCGTCACCTTCCTAAAATAATGGCCTAAGTCATGTTTAAGAAAATATGACTTAGGCCATTATTTCAGGAAGGTGATGATATTTTATTTCTGTCTAGTTCAGCGCTGTGTGTCATAGGAGTTTGACAACAGGTCTGACCTTCTTTTTTTTTTTTTTTTACATCTGCTCAAAAAATCTCAGACAGCCCTCACTGGGTCATTTTCAATAATACATCTGGGGATGAGTGTGATAACTAACTGAAGGGTTTTAGGAGGGAATTCTGAGTCATACACTGGACATGAAATCGTATGTATGTATGTATGTATGTGTGTGTGTATATATATATATATATATATATATATATATATGTATATATATATATGTATATATATATATGTATATATATATATGTATATATATATATATATATATATATGTATATGTATATATATATATATATATATATATATATATGTATATATATATATATGTGTGTGTGTAAACAATGCATGAAATGTCTGCAAGAAGTCACGAAGAGGTTAAGTAATTTTAATATGCACCCATCCAAAAATTTCACCTGTTCAAGGTCATTATCAGATTGCCAAAAGAGTGGTGAATCCGCCATGACAATTCCAAAATAGGACCATGCCCAAACTTGCAACTACTGAGACAGCAACAGCTAGTGCACTGTCAACATGAGCTTCTGACATCCCAGTCTTAAAATGTTAAATTTTCATCTCAGTTTCTAAATTACAAAGGAGTATGTTGCCTTCTGTGCTGGTGTTACCACAGCAGATAGTTGCACCCACACACAGACACGGATTATCATACAGATCAGAAGGCTGACCGACATACTGACGTCTTGACTAGCAGACACTTTGACATCATTTGTCCCTCCCACTCTGTTCACATTCTCCTCCCTCTGACCCATCTGTTTGGCTGCACTCTTCTGTTCTGCTCTACTCTACAGGCACCAAAGTTTAATCAAGAAGGATAAGACATGACAGAGATTGCATGATAGCAACACATTGCAATATAAATCATTCAAGCCCATGCTAGTTTGTGTGCAGACCTTGCACTTGGTGTAGCCTTTAAATCTAAATGTCATTATCTGATATGGATAGACATACATGAACTCTCCAACAGGTGCCAATTATGCGTCTGCCTTCCTTTTGATATAGGCTTCAGAAAAATGTTTTGACAGATTTTAAAAGATTTCTTAATTGTGTTATGGGTTAGCTATTACTAATTTGCAGTACAGACAAAAGGGTTTGACGCCATCCTCAGTCACACACACTCTATCCTTTCATTAAATCTGGTTTCCCATTTTATCACATACTTTGTTCTGTGTTTGCCCACGTTGCAGATATGTTTCTCTGAGTGGATTCCTGACATAAGCTGTTAGCTGACATTGATATGAAGGTGGGTGCCGGTGGCCGGAGAGCTGCTTCAACATACACGGGTGATTCTTTAACTATGGGCACTATTGGCCTTGTAAATGTAATTTCCACCACACCATTGCCTTACAATATAAAGCGCCTTGGGGCAACTGTTTGTTGTGATTTGGTGCTATATACATGTGCTCTGATGTCACTGTTTATCTCCATAGAAACTACCCAAACAATCTTTCATACAAACTGTTTAAAGGGACATTACAGTGTTGTGGTGGAAATTACGGCAATAGTGTGGGACAACTACATTTTGTTTAACAAAAATCACAACAGTTGTATGACATTGAATACCCCAATTATGTTTTGATTATTTTACTGATATTTTATTCTGAGATATTTTAAAACATTAGAAAAAACGTTTATTTACCATTCATTTTTATCATTGAAGATCAAAAGTCTGGGTGTGGGACAAGCACAAAACGGCAATATTTGCATATAATGATGCTGAAAAAAGGTGAAAGTCATCATAGACTACTAGAACAAATTTCTTAACACACTTTCATTGTAAAGATAACAGAGAGAAAACTGACCAACCTTTTGTCAAAAAGTGATTAATGGCCCTGTCAGCCAATCAGAATCGACTACGTCACTAAGCCCCGCCCCCTTATGACGTCACAGCCAATCAGAATCGACGTCACTAAGCCCCGCCCCTTATGAGTCACAGCCAATCAGAATCGATGATGTCACTATGTCCCGCCCCTAAGCCCTCCCCTAATCCCGCCCCTTATGACATCACAGCCAATCAGAATCGATGATGTCACTATGTCCCGCCCCTAAGCCCCTCCCCTAGTCCCGCCTCCAAGCCCCGCCCCTTATGACATCACAGCCAATCATAATCGATGACGTCACTATGTCCCGCCCCTAAGCCCCGCCCATGGCTCCTCCTCTAGTCCCGCCCCTGGCCCCACCCCCAAGCTCCTCCCCTAGCCCCACCCCCAAGCTCCTCCCCTAACCCCGCACCCAAGCACCGCCTCCAAGCCCCACCTCCCCTCCCACCCGGGTCTAATATTTTAATGTCATTTTATTTCATGAATTAAAGAATGATTAAAAATACCTAGATCTTTTTAATGTATTAAAGAATTAACTAATTCTGAAATAATTAAACATAAATCAGTGTCTATTATCTAATACCCCTTTAATATTTTTAATTCTTAAATTAAAGCGCCTCCTTTTATGGTTTTGTAATGCCTCAATTAAAGAAGGAATAAAAAATACCGTATCTTATGCATAATTATGGGAGGTTTTCTTCAATTTAGTGATTAAACACGAATATTTTAATACGCCTTTAATATTTCTTAATTCTTAAATTATCGCGTTTCCTTTTATGGTTTGTAATGCCTCAATTAAAGAAGGGAAACAAATAGCCGTCTCTCTCGGGTGTAAGTCAGCAAGACGGTCAAATACCCACGCATAGAGCCGCTCGCGGAAACATGACCCCACGGCTGTAATACCTGTTGCAGACGCTAGCTGTGTCTGTGTGTGCGTGCGTGTGTTTCGTAGGCGTGTGTGTGTGTGTGTGTGTGTGTGTGTGCGTGCGTGTGTGTGTGTGTGACCTGCGGAGCGGGGGTGTCACGCCGGATGGTCTTTTATAACATAGTAGAGAAGCTTGAATCTTCGGTTGAAGCTTGAATGTTTAATTACCTCCAATTTCCTGATGACGGGGTCGTTCGTCACGCTTGTTTCAAGGTTGAAAAAACAAAGCTCCTTCTCACTCACGCCAAATGGTGTTTCTTTTAAGATATCAGCCGATCGATCATGGTGCGCGGGACACCCGCTGATCGGAGATGCTGCCCCGAGGTGATGAACCCGAAAAATCAACAAACCTCCTTCTCACTCACGCCAAATGGTGTTTCTTTTAAGATATCAGCCGATCGATCATGGTGCGCGGGACACCCACTGATCGGAGATGCCGCTCCGAGGTGATGAAGGCGGAAAAAAACAAAGTTTCTTCTCCGTCACTCCCGGCAGGGTGGCTGGGTGTCAGGCCAGATGATATTTTTAGAGCAAAAGGTACCAGTAAGTGTTTTTCACAAAAAACCTCGTTTGAAAAACAATTTACCCTTTTCAACAATATTATAGGAAAGAACACAGGCTGTATAAGGTTTAGAATATGTGCTTTATTACATTCATTACAGTCACACACACAGAGAAAAAAGCAATTGTTCATGTTTATTAAACACAGCATACGTGAAGGAAAACATTAAGAAAAAAAGTACTTGTTCCAGTTACCTGAAGAAAAAAGCATATGTTCATGGTTATTAAACACAAATTTGGTCCACTTACATGAAGAAAAAAGCATACGTCCATGTTTATTAAAGGGTAACCATCAGGCTGTCGCTGTAAATTAGCTGATAGATGATTATTATGTCTCCAGCTGCGTATAATAAACTCAAGTCTGCTCAGTGCCACTTTTCTAAGGCAACAAGTTCGCATATTTTTTTTTGTAAAGTCAACTTATTATATTTTACACATTTTGGGATTCAAACATAAAATCCTTATCTCAACACTTCACGGTAACGTTCACATGCCAGCAGCTTGGATGTTAAGTCCTAAATCTAAACATTTTCTTTGCTCACTTGTATCGCTGCAAGTTCCTGCTTTACCACCTCATTCTGACCAAGAAACATCTGAAGTGGGTCAAAAAATAACTGAAACTGTTCTTGAAAGCAGCTTTCTCCTGGTTAGTTTTTAATACACCCTGAAGACATCAAGATTCTCTGATCAGATTTCTTGGGAGACTTTCCAAAAGGGAGACATCTATTGTTTTAATATGAAAATCAGCCATCAGCATTTTATGTCAAGTGTTCCCTGAAAATCACAGATAACTGACTGACGGAGAACTGAAGCAACAACTTTGAAGTTTCAAATAAAACAGGGTTCATCAGCATTTTCTGGTTTATCAGAATCTGAATCAGAACAGCTTTTAACGGCCAAGTATCCACAGAATACATGGAATTTGACTTTGGTTTGAGCCGCACTCTCTCTGTACACTGTAAATGCATGCAAACATACAAACGAATTAAGTTAACCAGACTCAGTTTTCAAGCTGTAGCTTCAAGAAAATTAAGTTGACCTGAATATAATGAATGAACAAAACTATTTTGAGAATTAAGCCGTCACTTGCTGGATGCTCACAGTAAATACATTACTGTAATTTAATTTTTTCAGTACAGCAAAATAAACAAGTTACTGTAGTCTAGATTTTAAGTTTATTTGAGAACTGCACACTCGCAATAATTAAGGTAATCAAATCTGCTTCAAGACAACATAAATTACTTTGTAAGGGAGCAAGTTTGCATTTTTTGATTATTTTCAGTTTTAGTAAAGTCAACTTATTATATTTTACAGTGTAAGGCATGTAGAAATACCCTAAACAGCGAATAATCCGCAGTAAAATTTGTACAACGTGTTTTTAAAAACCGCTTGTAATTATGAAGAAACTAGTTTAGCTAACAACTGCTACAGAAAGGTGAACATTTATTAAAATGAATCTGAAATACAGGAGTTGACCAACATCAGGAGGGTAAGAGTTCTAATGTTAAAACTCACTGTTGTTACTCCGCTGTTTTATGATTTGTAAAAGGCTGCACCAGGCACTTGAAAATTGCACATTTCCGACCAATTCTGTCAAAAAAAAACATTAACAGCCTGTGAGCCGACACACTGCTGTCAGTGTGACAAGAGGAAAGTGTGTCATGTAGAATCTGTGCATTTGTTCAGAGCGTATAATTATAAATCTCAAGTCGTTTTAACGTGGATAAAGATTTAAGTGCGGTTGTTTTGCAGAAGTTCCACTGAAAACACACAGAAGCTGTAATTTTTACAATTCACACGCCGTATCTTTGATAGAAACAGTCGGTGGTCATTTATTGAGAAATCTAACTGGTGGAGGGTTTTACGCTTTAAACGCTTATTTGGTTGTGAAAAGCTCCACAAAAACTTATACTTTTCGAGCTGATGCTGACTGTTTGCATAACTTTTTGGATGAGTGGGGAAACGTCTGACATTATATAGCCAATATGTTTTTTTTTTCTTACTTTATGGACCTTTAAAAACTTTAGTCATATTACTAAATCATTGTTTTTCTTTTTTTCTTACCTCATGAAGGCGACTCTCTCTCCGGCTCCCCGTGTCGTCTAATAACCCTCTGGGCTTCATTTGTCGGCCTGAATTCTTCTTCTTCTCGTTAAACCAGAATAAACTTTTTATGCATCGCAATTATTCTCTCTCAAAAACATTCATTAATACCAGTCCAAAATATCCTCCAACCTCCGGGCATCTTGCAGGAGCGACGGTCACGTCTCGCCACAAACTGAAAGAAAAGATGCGACTTATTAAATATTTAGCCTACACTTTAAAAAAAAACGTCATGATGTGATTTTTTTCTTCTTACCGTGTAAGACGAGTCCGTCCCCGCGGCGCCCTGTTGACGGTTCGACAGACCTCCGTCGGTTATAACACACCAGCTCCGCGTTATTAACCTGTATTTTTAATATAAATGAGATTTCAGAGGGTTTACTACATCTCTGCTGCTGTGTCTGGGGGAAAAAAAAACTTGATTAAACAGCGTTAAATAAACTCCTAACAGAATATCCACAAACTGTAACACAGACCATACTTACAGGAGAATTAGTTTTCCCAGCTTCAGCCTGTCTTATTCCAGACATGTCAGAAACCGCATGAACAAAACATCTACATATCTTTAACACCAAAGAGATTTAAATATATCCGTACATATGTACATACTTATATTTTTTCCCATTTCTATTTCCATGTTTCCTTTTTGTGAATATTTACAAATAAAATAAAGGTCACTGCGTGTATTAAATATGGGAAAACTAATTCTCCTGTGAGTAGCGTTTTATTCTTTTAGTGCAACTATTAAAAGGTCCACTATTTCTGTATTATCCGTCATGACTTTGCTATCCATCCACTTTTGTTCATAGTATGGGACCACTACACGCGCGGGTCTGGGGATATTTGCGTCTTAAAAGTGTGTGTGTATTTGGGGTGTTTAGCGCAAAAGGTCGCACCTCTTTTGACAAACCGGGCCAGCGTCACAGGTCCCGTTTGAAGCAATATTTTTTATGAGGTCCTGCTGTGTCCCTCGGTCCGAGGTGTCAGGCTAAATCCCCTGATCGATGATTACGTGTGTTTTTTGGGTCCACCATAAAACCTGATACCTGTGGGAAATGAGCTTGTTTTGGAGGCTGGTCCAGTTTTCCTGTCCCGCCTCCTGCTGCAGTGTTTTTCCTTCATTCCAGCCGCTGACCGGAGCAGACGTTCATTCTCTCGGAATGAAGTTTTCTTTTTCTTCAGAGTGCGAAAGTCTTTCACGGCAAGTGATTTAAGTAATCTTTTGATAGAAATGCTTCTTTTTTAAAAAAAAAAAAAACATCCTCGGCGGTAAAAACATTTTTTTTAAATGATGTTTTTTGTTAGATATAGAGCCCCACGGTGAGAAAAGTTTATTCTGATGGAGCAGAAGAATTCGGCCTGACAAATTAACCCCAGAGGATCATTTAGACGACACGACGCGCCAGGGACAGACTCTCCTTTATGATGTAAGAAAATCAGCTCATAACTTTTTAAAGTGTAAATATTTCATTAATAAGTATGGTCTGTGTTACAGTTTGTGGATATTCTGTTAGGAGTTTATTTAACGCTGTTTAATCAAGTTTTTTTTCCCCCAGACACAGCAGCAGAGATGTAGTAAACCCTCTGAAATCTCATTTATATTAAAAATACAGGTTAATAACGTGGAGCTGGTGTGTTATAACCGACGGAGGTCTGTCGAACCGTCAACAGGGCGCCGCGGGGACGGACTCGTCTTACACGGTAAGAAGAAAAAAATCACATCATGACGTTTTTTTTAAAAGTGTAGGCTAAATATTTAATAAGTCGCATCTTTTCTTTCAGTTTGTGGCGAGACGTGACCGTCGCTCCTGCAAGATGCCCGGAGGAGGTTCGAGGATATTTTGGACTGGTATTAATGAATGTTTTTGAGAGAGAATAATTGCGATGCATAAAAAGTTTATTCTGGTTTAATGAGAAGAAGAAGAATTCAGGCCGACAAATGAAGCCCAGAGGGTTATTAGACGACACGGGGAGCCGGAGAGAGAGTCGCCTTCATGAGGTAAGAAAAAAAGAAAAACAATGATTTAGTAATATGACTAAAGTTTTTAAAGGTCCATAAAGTAAGAAAAAAACAAACATATTGGCTATATAATGTCAGACGTTTCCCCACTCAGCCAAAAAGTTATGCAAACAGTCAGCATCAGCTCGAAAAGTATAAGTTTTTGTGGAGCTTTTCACAACCAAATAAGCGTTTAAAGCGTAAAACCCTCCACCAGTTAGATTTCTCAATAAATGACCACCGACTGTTTCTATCAAAGATACGGCGTGTGAATTGTAAAAATTACAGCTTCTGTGTGTTTTCAGTGGAACTTCTGCAAAACAACCGCACTTAAATCTTTATCCACGTTAAAACGACTTGAGATTTATAATTATACGCTCTGAACAAATGCACAGATTCTACATGACACACTTTCCTCTTGTCACACTGACAGCAGTGTGTCGGCTCCCAGGCTAATGTTTTTTTGACAGAATTGGTCGGAAATGTGCAATTTTCAAGTGCCTGGTGCAGCCTTTTACAAATCATAAAACAGCGGAGTAACAACAGTGAGTTTTAACATTAGAACTCTTACCCTCCTGATGTTGGTCAACTCGTGTATTTCAGATTCATTTTAATAAATGTTCACCTTTCTGTAGCAGTTGTTAGCTAAACTAGTTTCTTCATAATTACAAGTGGTTTTTAAAAACACGTTGTACAAATTTTACTGCGGATTATTCGCTGTTTAGGGTATTTCTACATGCCTTACACTGTAAAATATAATAAGTTGACTTTACTAAAACTGAAAATAATCAAAAAATGCAAACTTGCTCCCTTACAAAGTAATTTATGTTGTCTTGAAGCAGATTTGATTACCTTAATTATTGCGAGTGTGCAGTACTCAAATAAACTTAAAATCTAGACTACAGTAACTTGTTTATTTTGCTGTACTGAAAAAATTAAATTACAGTAATGTATTTACTGTGAGCATCCAGCAAGTGACGGCTTAATTCTCAAAATAGTTTTGTTCATTCATTATATTCAGGTCAACTTAATTTTCTTGAAGCTACAGCTTGAAAACTGAGTCTGGTTAACTTAATTCGTTTGTATGTTTGCATGCATTTACAGTGTACAGAGAGAGTGCGGCTCAAACCAAAGTCAAATTCCATGTATTCTGTGGATACTTGGCCGTTAAAAGCTGTTCTGATTCAGATTCTGATAAACCAGAAAATGCTGATGAACCCTGTTTTATTTGAAACTTCAAAGTTGTTGCTTCAGTTCTCCGTCAGTCAGTTATCTGTGATTTTCAGGGAACACTTGACATAAAATGCTGACGGCTGATTTTCATATTAAAACAATAGATGTCTCCCTTTTGGAAAGTCTCCCAAGAAATCTGATCAGAGAATCTTGATGTCTTCAGGGTGTATTAAAAACTAACCAGGAGAAAGCTGCTTTCAAGAACAGTTTCAGTTATTTTTTGACCCACTTCAGATGTTTCTTGGTCAGAATGAGGTGGTAAAGCAGGAACTTGCAGCGATACAAGTGAGCAAAGAAAATGTTTAGATTTAGGACTTAACATCCAAGCTGCTGGCATGTGAACGTTACCGTGAAGTGTTGAGATAAGGATTTTATGTTTGAATCCCAAAATGTGTAAAATATAGTAAGTTGACTTTACAAAAAAAAATATGCGAACTTGTTGCCTTAGAAAAGTGGCACTGAGCAGACTTGAGTTTATTATACACAGCTGGAGACATAATAATCATCTATCAGCTAATTTACAGCGACAGCCTGATGGTTACCCTTTAATAAACATGGACGTATGCTTTTTTCTTCATGTAAGTGGACCAAATTTGTGTTTAATAACCATGAACATATGCTTTTTTCTTCAGGTAACTGGAACAAGTACTTTTTTTCTTAATGTTTTCCTTCACGTATGCTGTGTTTAATAAACATGAACAATTGCTTTTTTCTCTGTGTGTGTGACTTTAATGAATGTAATAAAGCACATATTCTAAACCTTATACAGCCTGTGTTCTTTCCTATAATATTATTGAAAAGGGTAAATTGTTTTTCAAACGAGGTTTTTTGTGAAAAACACTTACTGGTACCTTTTGCTCTAAAAATACCATCTGGCCTGACACCCAGCCACCCTGCCGGGAGTGACGGAGAAGAAACTTTGTTTTTTTCCGCCTTCATCACCTCGGAGCGGCATCTCCGATCAGCGGGTGTCCCGCGCACCATGATCGATCGGCTGATATCTTAAAAGAAACACCATTTGGCGTGAGTGAGAAGGAGGTTTGTTGATTTTTCGGGTTCATCACCTCGGGGCAGCATCTCCGATCAGCGGGTGTCCCGCGCACCATGATCGATCGGCTGATATCTTAAAAGAAACACCATTTGGCGTGAGTGAGAAGGAGCTTTGTTTTTTCAACCTTGAAACAAGCGTGACGAACGACCCCGTCATCAGGAAATTGGAGGTAATTAAACATTCAAGCTTCAACCGAAGATTCAAGCTTCTCTACTATGTTATAAAAGACCATCCGGCGTGACACCCCCGCTCCGCAGGTCACACACACACACATACACACACACACACACGCACACACACGCACGCACACACACACACGCCTACGAAACACACACACACACACACGCACACACGCATGCACGCACACACAGACACAGCAAGCGTCTGCAACAGGTATTACAGCCGTGGGGTCATGTTTCCGCGAGCGGCTCTATGCGTGGGTATTTGACCGTCTTGCTGACTTACACCCGAGAGAGACGGCTATTTGTTTCCCTTCTTTAATTGAGGCATTACAAACCATAAAAGGAAACGCGATAATTTAAGAATTAAGAAATATTAAAGGCGTATTAAAATATTCGTGTTTAATCACTAAATTGAAGAAAACCTCCCATAATTATGCATAAGATATGGTATTTTTTATTCCTTCTTTAATTGAGGCAGTGTCTTAGATAATAGACACTGATTTATGTTTAATTATTTCAGAATTAGTTAATTCTTTGATTTATGTTTAATTATTTCAGAATTAGTTAATTCTTTAATACATTAAAAAGATCTAGGTATTTTTAATCATTCTTTAATTCATGAAATAAAATGACATTAAAATATTAGACCCGGGTGGGAGGGGAGGTGGGGCTTGGAGGCGGTGCTTGGGGCGGGGTTAGGGGAGGAGCTTGGGGGTGGGGCTAGGGGAGGAGCCAGGGGCGGGGCTTAGGGGTGGGACATAGTGACGTCATCGATTATGATTGGCTGTGACATCATAAGGGGCGGGACTTGGAGGCGGGACTAGGGGAGGGGCTTAGGGGCGGGACATAGTGATGTCATCGATTCTGATTGGCTGTGATGTCATAAGGGGCGGAATTAGGGGGAGGGTGTTAGGGGCAGGGCTTAGGGGCGGGACATAGTGACATCATCGATTCTGATTGGCTGTGACGTCATAAGGGGCGGAATTAGGGGGAGGGGGTTAGGGGCGGGGCTTAGGGGCGGGACATAGTGACATCATCGATTCTGATTGGCTGTGATGTCATAAGGGGCGGGGCTTAGTGACATACTCAATTCTGATTGGCTGCGATGTCATAAGGGGGCGGGGCTTAGTGACGTAGTCGATTCTGATTGGCTGACAGGGCCATTAATCACTTTTTGACAAAAGGTTGGTCAGTTTTCTCTCTGATAACTATAAAAGTATGAAATTTCCCCTTTTTTCTGTTTTTCATACAATATGATCAAAGGACATAATAAGTGCCCGTAGTCTAAGAATCACCCACACATTATGTGCACAGTGCTTCAGCAGGTAGCAGACAAACGACAAGTGAAGTGAATTATAGCTGTTCATAATCTACTATAACCCATCCAGTAGGTAGCGCGTGTGCACACGCACACACCTCTATCAAATACTACACAGGATAAACAAGCTTACTTTTGGGATTGATCAGGTCCACTGAAGTTCACCAAGAACTAATCATTCTATTCTCATTCAGAGCACTTTTTAATTTAGTGATTTACAAGATTACAGCATTTACTCTTATAGAGTCTACACACTACCACTCACCCATCTGCAGTCTTGCTGTCCAAGCCCTACACTATTACCAGCACAGGAAACTGGTCCATTTGTTGATCCTGCAAAATATCCCTGAAAATGTCAAAATCAGAGGCTGAAATGCTACCAGGGACTACTTGTGCCAAAAATTAGTTTACTCAAAGTACCACTAAAACAAATAAAAAGAGAGAGCACAGTGTGTGTGTGTGTGCGCGTGCATCTTTTTGGAGCAAACATTGATTTGAAAAATTGAAATGGTTGTCTCTTTAATTCCAAGTAAAAATGTACACTGATGTGTTGATTTGGATCAATATTTACTTGATTGAAAACCGGTAAACCTTTAGTTCTCATAGCAAAATGACAAACAGCAGGTAAGTGATGCAACCATAGATCTGTTTTTCAGATATCCATTTCATGTGTTTCAGTAAACTGTGGGAACTCCAGTCTTGCTGTATAGTGCTGAGAATTGGACTGTAATCACTGTGACCTAAGGTGATGACTGTTTTTGGACGAGGTCTTTCCAGAGAATTCTTGGGCACCAGTGGAATGACTGTGGTGCATACTCCCAGACCTGACCAGACATCTGTATAGCAATACTGGCTACGTAAGGTGAAAATCTTCTGTTGTCATCAGCTAAAACTTGGTCAAGAGAAGGTCTAAAGAAAAAATAATTAAAAGAACAGTGACAAAAATCTTAGTTTTATGTTTTCATTGGGTGCTGGCTTTGTTTATTTTTAATGAGATATACTTGTGAAGGTTAATTTTGTAACACTATGTTATAGGATTATAGTTGTAGTACATGTTACTGATCTGGTGATGGGTGACTTTCTAACCATCGTGCTAAGTAGTCAGTCATGGATCACTGTATAGCTATTGTACATAATTACACATTGTTCTGTGTTGTAACACCCATGTTTGTCTCTTGCAGAATAAATGTGTGATCATTGCTCACTGGCAAGTTGATTAAAGAGCTTGGCACTCTTTTATGCTCACGTATTTCATCCACAATGGCCAACATCGACTGCCCTGCACCAGGCTGTGACGTCAGCTGGCCCAGTTCAACTCCTCCAGACGTCCTCATCTGCCTCCTGGATATACACACCAGCACGGCCCACCCTCCGCACAACACAGCTACTGCCATTACAGCCTCTGCGGAGAAGGTGAAACGGCCCACTATCTCAGCGGCTGGCTCTAGTGAGGAATAGTCCTACTTCTCGCAATGGTGGAATAACTATAAAGCAGCTACACACATTACTGGACAAGACATCATTTACCAGTTCCTGGAATGTTCCAATGTCTTGCTGAGGAAAGACCTCACACTCACATTCGGCTCACTTTCAAGCAGGGAGGAAGCCACGGTCCTTCAAAACTTAAAATGCTTGCTGTCCGCCAGGAAAACATCATGGTAGCTTGCGTCCAACTTCACAATATGTGACAGGACAGGGATGAACCTGTTAGAGCATTTGCTGCCTGCTTGAGAGCACAGGTTAGTGTATGCAATTTCTTGATTACATACCCCAAACCTGGCTGTGCAGAGGATGTGCACTATAGTGATGACATGATACAGAATGCACTGATACGTGGAATCTGTGATGATGAAATCTGTCTTGACATCCTTGGCCAATCTAATCAGAAATTGAAGTTAGAGGGCACTATTCAAGCAATCGAGGCCAAGGAAAGCGGAAAGCGCTCAGCTGGGTGCCTCTTTCTTGGCGTCTCTCCTTCCCAGGAGAGGTCACCTTTACAGACCAGTAGTAGCAACACTCCCCATCTCAACCAGAGCAACCCCTCATGTGACTATTGTGGCAGGCAAGAGCATGCTGGCAGTAGGAAGGAACGCATGAAGGCATGCCCCGCCAGTCCTGCCTTGCTGGTGAGTCAGTCCTGTTGAAGCTTGGATTACAGTCCTGACATCTGATCCCCACTACAATAAAGATGTCTGTGGCCAACAGCTAATCAATTAACATACTAGGAGCTATACCTCTCTGCATATCAGGCACCTCCCCAGCCGGTGATCCGTGCACTACTCATCAGCTTGTTTATATCACACCACTGACTGACAGATTCTTCCTATCCAAATAGGCCTGTCGTGCTTGGAATCATCCCCTCCAGTTTCCCAACTGTTGGTGTGGCACACTCGCTCATTACTCATACCGAGCCCACTTCACGTGATGCTACTCTCCCACTCAACAAAATACTCCTTTGTGATTGCCCTTGACGACAGGCTCCACCCCCATGCCCTACATCTCTTCCACTCACTGCCACTGGGGGGAGAACTGGGATAGACTGGGGAAGTGGCTGCTGGACTACTATGCATCCAGCACATTCAATGTCTGTCAACAGCCCCTCCCCATGATGTCAGGTCCCCATACACCTCACGATAGATCCGGATGCTACATAAGTGGCCCATCATACCCCCATCCCGGCCCCAATACATTTGCAGGAAGAGGTCAAGGCAGGCCTTGATCAAGACGTCCGTCTAGGAGTTATCAAACCTGTACCGGTGGGAACACCTGTCACATAGTGTCATCAGATGGTTGTGTGCCCCCAAAAAAAAAATCAGGCAAACCTCGATGCGCAGTCTTAATCGCAACATGACCGGAGAAACACACCACACCCAGCTGCCATTTCACCAGGCTTGCACCATTCTGCCAAACATTAGGAAAACAGTGTTCAATGCCTGGAATGGGTATCATAGTATCCAGCTGCATGAAGAGGACAGGCACTTGACAACGTTTATACTGCCCATGGGGTCGATATGATACCGTGTTGCACCCCAAGGCTAACTTGCCTCAGGCGATGCATACAGTCGGCGCGTCAATAAATTTGTCACCGACATCCCTCAAAAGGGGAAGATCGTTGATGACACTGATGTGGGCAGATGACATCCATGGGAGCTTCTTCCAGGCTGTTGACTGGCTTGACACCTGTGGACGTAACGGCATCATTCTGAACCCTTCCAAGTTCGTATTCGCCAAAGAGACTTCCAAATTGACCCTACAACAGTGTGACCCTGCCATAAATCTATTAAGGCCATTCAGAACTTCCCAGTCCCGAAAAACATTATGGACATGCTTAGCTGGTTCAGGTTGGTCAATCAGGTGTCATATGCCTTTGCATCTGCAGAGAGAATGCAGCCATTCCATCAGTTCCTGAAACCGGGAATCAGGTTTGTCCCGACCGACAATATGAACAGGCTGTTTGAGGAAACCAAAGCCCTCATCATCAATGAGATCAAAAAGGGTGTAGAAATCTTTGACAAATCTAAACCCACATGCCTGGCCACAGACTGGAGGAAGGACAGCTTAGGGTTCTGGCTCTTCCAAAAGCACTGCACATGCCCCTCATCGTGGCCATTCTGTTGCCCAGATGGATGGCAGATCACCGTAGTCATAAGTAGACTTTTACTTTGGGCACAGAGTCCAGGTGTGCGCCTATCAAAGGGGAAGCATTAGCCATTGTGGAAGCCCTAGACAAGGCCCACTACTTTGTCATTTGTTGCCTCAACCTCATTATGGCCATCAATCACAAGCCCCTCTTTAAAGTGCTAGGCGACTGGATGACATCCCAAATCCCCGCCTGCGAAACCTGAAGGAAAAGACCCTGTGTTACCACTTTGTGTTGTTCACATCCCTGGAGCCGGGCATGCTGCTACAGATGCTCTGTCCAGACACCCGGTTGGAAGGACATCACACTTGGAGCTACCTGATGACTTGTCTGCTTTGTGCGTCACACCAACCCTAACCCACAATCACTGAGGTATGCTCATATGACTCCACTGATAACACAGTGATCAAATCAGTCGCATGGGATGACGTCTGCCTGGCCACCTGGAGTGATCTAACGATGGTAGAAATGCTGAATCTCAGAGGATGGCTTCCCAGAGCTTAAGACATGCCTCCCCCAGCACTCAGACCATACCATCAATACAGGACATATCTGAGCAGTTTTGACGGTCTCGCCCTCTACCATGACCGCTTCATCATCCCAGTGTCTCTGCGCAATAGGGAGCTTGAGGCCATCCACTCAGCCCATCAAGGCGTCACCCAGATGTGCTCCAGGGCAGAGTCATCCTTCTTCTGGCTAGGTATGACCCCTGCCATCAAAGAGCTATGAGAACTATGCATTGAACGATGCATCGCTCCTTCTCAGCCTGGTACCGCTCCCACACAACCCTTACAGCCTGCGTACCAGTTCCAATGTGTTGTGGCTGATTTCTTCTCATACCAAGGCAGACAATTCCTCGTCTTGGTTGATCGCTACAGCAACTGGCCGATCGTGGAGGGAAGTGCCAACAGAGCATGAGGCTTGATCACAGCCCTTCGTCGCACGTTTGTCACCTACGGAACTGCGGAGGAATTGTCATCTGATGGTGGACCAGAGTTCACGCATTCTCGACACAACACTTTCTTAGTAATCGGTGTGTCCAACACCGCCTCTCCTCTGTGGCATTCCCTCACATCAACTGTTGGGCAGAGGTGGGTATCAAAACTATGAAACACATAAGTGAAAATATAGTCAATGGGTCATTGAACACTGACAAATTTCAAAGAGCCATTTGCAGTTGTAATACACCGGACTACGACACCCATCTCTCCCCAGCCATGTGCCTTTTTGGAGAACCATAAGAGATTTCATTTCCATCCATCAGGCAAATACCAACCCCACCCGACATGGTGTTCGACGCTTGTAGGCAGAGAAGAAGCACTGCGCAATCGCCACAAGCGTGATGTCGAACACCTCTCCAAACACACCTTAAAAGTCGTTTACCCTGTCTGCATCCAAAACAAGACCGGCCCTCACCCGACCAAGTGGGCCAAGACCGGTATTATCATCAAAGTGCGACAGTTCAATCAGTACGTGATTCAGGTTGACGGATTGGGCTGTGTCACTCTGCATAATTGCCAGTTCCTTCGGCAATATACTCCAGTTGCCTGGAGAGATCACTTGATGATGGCCCCTTGTCTGCCATTGATGGCCCAGTCTGACATGACCCACGAAGCCCCACCCAAGCAACCGCCTCACAGGCCACCTGCAGCTCAGATACCGGCAATCCCCGCGCCTGCCGATACTCCTCCTGCAGGCACGGTGGAGCCTACAATCCTGGATTGCTCACCACGAGTATCCACACTGCAGTCACCTGGCCCTTCCTCACCATGGGATGATCGCGTTCCATCCACTGGATGCATGCCCCGAGCCCTCAGAACTCTTCAGGACTTCAACTCACAGGGACTCAACAAGGATGTACGCTCAACCACCGCTGCTGGGCATCGTACCCACTACAGCCTGCCTTCTCCCCCATAGCTCATATGGAGGCCACTGTAATGCCTGAGGAGAGGGTACTCTATCCCTGTGACCCTTCTGAATTCTGTTCCACCTGCCCTGTCCCGTATATGGCCTGCCTCTTCATTGTCTATTGACCTTTTTCATTTAAATTTGAGACACTTACAGTTGTGCTCAAAAGTTTACATACCCTGGCAGAATTTTTGCTTTTTTGGCCATTTTTAAGAGAATATGAATGACAACACAAAAACTTTTTTTTCACTCATGATTAGTTGTTGGGTGAAGCCATTTATTGTCAAACAACTGTTTCCTCTTTTTAAATCAAAATGACAAGAGAACTACCCAAATGACCCTCATCAAAAGTTTACATACCCCTGTTCTTAATACTGCATATTACCCCCTTTACATCAATGAGAGCTTGGAGTCTTTTGTGGTCATTGTGGACGAGGCTCTCTGATGGTAAAGCTGCAACTGAATATGTTTCAGACTTTATTTACATCAATTACAAAGAAATACAAATAATATGGCACTCTATGGTCAATCTGCATGGAGTAGACAGTTCTCAAAAACTGACTGTGCAAGAAGTAGAAGAGTGAGGAAAGCCACCAAGACACCCAGACAACCCAGAAGAAGTTATAGGCTTATGTGGCTGTGATTGGAGAAATTATGCACAGTGCAAGCTTTGCATTTTGCATCACCAGTTATCCATCTTCATGATGAAGTGGTACAGAGGAGGATTTTCTTAAAAAGAAGACCTGAAAGTTTAGCTACAAATTGCCAGAAGGTACATCTGAGATG
This sequence comes from Thalassophryne amazonica, assembly GCF_902500255.1. NCBI lineage: Eukaryota > Metazoa > Chordata > Actinopteri > Batrachoidiformes > Batrachoididae > Thalassophryne > Thalassophryne amazonica. The sequence continues at coordinate 17,406,320 of NC_047122.1, forward strand.
CAAGCCTGGATTTGATCTGTTTTGGTGATAGAAAATCCTTCTCTGCTCTACTCCACTATGAAGCTAAGAGCAGTGATGCAAAATGCAAAGCTTGCACTGTGCACAATTTCTCCAATCACAGCCACATAAGCCCATACCCACTCCTGGGTTGTCTGGGTGTCTTGATGGCTTTCCTCACTTTTCTCCTTCTTGCATAGTCACTCAGTTTTTGATAACTCTACTCCATGCAGATTTACCATAAAGTGCCATACTGTTTGTATTTCTTTGTAAGTAAGTCCCTTCGGCTGCTCCCTTGTTTGCACTCGGGGTCGCCACAGCAAATCCAAGGTGGCTCTGCATGTTGAATTGGCACAGTTTTACACCGGATGCCCTTCCTGACGCAACTCCAGATTACATGGAGAAAAGTGGCAGGGGTGGGATTTGAACCGGGAACCTTCTGCACTGAAACCAAGCGCACTAACCAGTTGGCCACCATGTGTAAATAAAGTCCAAGACATACTCAGTGGCAGTTTTACCATCAGATAGCCTTGTCCACAACTACCACAAAAGACTCCAAGCTGTCATTGATGTTAAAGGGGCAATACACAGTATTAAGAACAGGGGTATGTAAACTTTTGATCAGGGTCATTTGGGTAGTTCTCTTGTCATTTTGATTTAAAAGAGGAAACACGGTTTGACAATAAATGGCATCACCCAACCACTCACCATGAGTGAAAAAAAAGTTTTTGTGTTGTCATTCATATTCTCTTAAAAATGACCAAAAAAGCAAAAATTCTGCCAGGGTATGTAAACTTTTGAGCACAACGATATGTTATGATTACCAGTGATTGTGCTTTGAATATCACCAAAAATAATCTGGAAACGTTCACCATGCGAGTAAAAACCTGGAAGACTTTCATCACAAAGACATCGGAAACCAAATCCTGAGAAGCATTTTCTATGAATTGTGCACGACGCACGCTTCAACCGTGGCATTAGCTCAATGGACCTTTGGTTACGCGTAACATTTCAGCCAGCTAATATAAGCAAACAGATGTCTTAAAAGAGATAATGGTTTGCTGCTAGAAATACACCAACAATAAACAAAATCAATATTCTGGTTTCTCACAAATGAACAGTTCCTGTTAATTTGCTGCTTTAAGTGGAAAGTAGGTGCAGCTCCCCACACCCTCTCTCCATTTTGTCAGTGTATCTCACAGTCTCTCACACAGAAACCACAGCGTGGTTCACACAGCAAGCAGGAGTGAAAGTCTAGATTTCCATTACATATGTTGGGGCCCTGTCACACCTTGACGATTTAGCCAGTGTATGCTGACAGCCCTGTTTCCACCGAGCAGTTCGGGTCAGTACTGCACGGCATGGTACGGGTCGGAACACTAAGTCTGGCTTTGTTTGCTTTTCCACTGCTGGCAGAACCTGCTGGAGCATGCAAATATTGACATGCACACCATCTAGGCCTGGGTATCAATCAAAAATTTTCAATACCAGTACCAATTTCAATACCTTCACTTCGATACTGGTTCCTGAACAATACGTTTTTTTCAATACCAATTTTATAAGATCAAGTCTAACAAAAAGAAAATGACATTACACATAGTACAGATACTGAGTTTTATTTTCCAGCTTTGGTCATTTTCCACTCCAGTTTTCTTACAGAAAAAATAAGCAACAATCAAGCAATTTCCAGTGCAAAAGAACACATGCATGTGCAAAAGAACACATGCGACTCGCCATTCTTATTTATTACAATTCTGAATCAATCCAATATGTCCAAGAATCGATTTTTAAAAATCAGCGTCCCCGCGAGGGGGGGGTCCAGCGTGCTTCAACCCTTAACCCTTAAATCCTTAACCCTCTGGGGCCGATGCCGTTGTATAAAAATGATAAATTATAATAAACTTTTAAATTATAAATAACTTTTGAATGATATGAGATAGAAACTTACTTTTTTTTTTTTGGTGAAAAGTGAACTCCGCGGACCTTCGAGCCAGCCATCAGCCATCTTTGTACTCCTCATAGAAGCTGTGTGATGACGTGCGCAATGTGAGTGTCCAATCGGAATTGGTTCACCGTCACATGGTTTCCCAAAATCCAATCATAGGGCAGATTTACCTCACGTGAAAAGCCAAAGATCGGTTTGGGGAGTGATATGTTACTAGTTGGTCCGTTTGAATAGCCCCCTGGGTGCTCCAATGAGTACATACTATTAGTACATACTCAGTGTGCCCTGCGCCATTACGCACAGTGATCAGTGAAAGCAGGAGCACACGGAGAGCCTCTGACAATCTCACGTGCTCAAACAAAGTGTGTGTAACTATCAGGATTGCTCCACTAGTTTGCATGTGAATGTTACTGGATAACTCTGTTGCTTTCACTGCGTAAAGCACTGTTTACCATATGAATGGACAACAAAACACATAAACCATTTTGTATATATTGTTCAAAATGTGTATTTGTATTTATTGTTGGAACCTTTTTGTTGTACAGTCATTCACACAAGACCTCAAATTACCTTTATAAAGTGTCAAAACAGTTGTTTATTATCGTTTGCTGTGTGTTTAGGATAAATGTGTGTGGAAAATTATTTTTCGCTTTATTTTTTTCCTTGCCTACTTTTGATTGTAAACCTTTATTACACTTATAAAATACAACAAAAACATATATATTCTGAAAGCACAGGTTGTCCTAAAAAAAGAGACATAAAACTTGATTGTGGGATGCAGGGAGAGCTGTTAACAGCAATAATAAAACATTTATGCCAGGCGAGTGAACTGTCCAAAAAATGCCCTCGGACCCCAGAGGGTTAATCTCCAAGTTGCTCCCGGTGTGTACTGAGCACCTTGCATGGCAGCACCCTGATATCAGTGTGTAAGTGTGTCTATGTGAATGGGTGAATGAATGTGAGGCATAATTGTAAAGTGAAAGAAAAAAAAAAAGCAAGCCGAACATCTGATTGAAGAGGAACCATGTGGTTTGTGGAACAACCGAGCAGCTCTTCGCTATCACAAGGATCCTGGAGGGTGCCTGAGAGTATGCCCATACAGTCTACATGTGTTTTGTGGACTTGGAGAATGCATATGATCGGGTACCCTGGGAGATACTGAGTGGGGGAGTCTCCCTTCTCAGGGCCATCCGATCTCTGTACTCACAAAGCTAGAGCTGTGTTCGGGTGCTCGGCAGTAAGTTGGAGTTGTTTCTGGTGGTGGCTGGCCTTTGCCAGGGCTGCGCCTTGTCACCAATCCTGTTTGTGATATTCATGGACTTGATATTGAGGCGTAGTCAGGGGAGGAAGGTTTCCAGTTTGGTGGGCTCAGGGTCTACTACTACTTTTTGCAGATGATGTGGTCCTGTTGGCTTGTGACCTCCAATACTCACTGGATCAGTTTGCAGCCGAGTGTGAAGCAGCAGAAATGAGGATCAGCACCTCTAAATTTGAGGCCATGGTTCTCAGCAGGAAACCAATGGATTGCCTACTCCAGGTAGGGAGTGTGGTCTTGCCCCAGGTGAATGAGTTCAAGTACCTTGGGGTCTTGTCCATGAATGAGGGGATAATGGAGTGTGAGATTGGCTGGAGAACAGGCGCAGCAGGGGCTGTATTGCATTCGCTCTGCCGTACTGTTGTGGCGAAAACGGAGCTGAGCCAAAAAACTACTGGTCAATCTTCGTTCCTACTCTCACCTATGGTCATGAGGGTTCAGTCATGACCAAAAGAACTATATCGCGGGTACAAGCGACCAAAATGGGCTTCCTTAGGAGAGTGGCTAGTGTCTCCCTTAGAGATAGGGTGAGGAGCTCGATCACTCGGGAGGAGCTCGGAGTCGAGCCGCTGCTCCTCCACATCGAAAGGAGTCAGTTAAGGTGGCTCGGGCATCTCTTCCGGATGCCCCTGGACGCCTCGCTGGAGAGGTGTTCCGGGTACGTCCCATTGGGAGGAGGCCCCGGGGAAGACCCTGGACACGCTGGAGGGATTACATCTCTCAGCTGGCTTGGGAACGCCTTGGGGTTCCCCCGGAGGAGCTGGGGGAGGTGTGTGTGGATCGGGAGGTCTGGGCGGCTTTGCTTGAAGAAAATGGATGGATGGATGGATGGATGGATTCATATCCTGATAGGCAAGAACTGATTAAATTTTCAAGGTCATAGGTCAAAAGTCAAAAATCTTGGAAAAATCCCTATCCTGAACAAATTTTCAAAAATTCATAAGTGTCAAAAAGAACAAATTTCTTTCATATTTGACAGATGGTATCCTTTATCGACTGAAAGTTTGATCCGGATCTGATTTGGATTACAGATTTTGTTGTCATTTAAATTCAACATTGAAAACCCCATTCCCCATTTAATGTATATTTTACATTCTATCTTATTCAAACATGCCCCAATCACTCTCATATTTAAAAGTGAGGTGTAGACTTGCACTCACTATCACCTGACAAAGTTTGATCCGCATCTGATCCGTAATTGCGGATTTAGCGGCTACTTTATTTTAACACTGAAAAGCCACTTTGATCTATATTTTGTATTATATAACAGCTGAGTGGATCTTTGTCATTTGATTGGTGCTTTGCATGTCACGTGACATGGATTAATCGTCCCATTTGTGTTGTGTTTGTCCCATTTGTGTTGTGTTGCATTTAACATGCAATTTGGTTCCATTTACAGTGCAAATTTGGTTCTACACATTTTGTACCATTGCATGCTGCAAACCCCACCCATGCACACAACAGTGGGGGCGGCGTTCAGCTAAACATGGCAGAGTTTGTTTTGCTGACGGATGACGAGTTGAAGGAGCTAACTGACGGTGCTAATTCTTCTAACACACACACACAAAACAAATCCACTACGAAAGCTGTCTGGAAGCATGAAGAGCTGTTAGGATGAAGAGGATGAAGTTAGGAGGAAGAGCTGGACTAATTTCTGATGTGATTTTTCACTGGACTGAAGTCTTGGTTTTTTTTTTTGGAAGTACACAAAGTCAGTGCATGGCATCAGGGACTACATCATCAGAATTTTGAAGTGTCTAACTGTTTTTCCAAGCTGACTGGGAACAATTTTGGACTCCTATTTAAACTTTGCATTGGACTGTTGACATCAAAGCACCAGTGATGCACACCAAAATGTAAGTCCTTTTTCTGTTGTTTATAAATTAATAACATATCAAATGACAAGGATCTATTTTAGCCGTAGCCTATTTTCGCCTTATTGAATGGTACATTCCAACATTCACCTCATGAAATATTCGTACCATTGAAAGAATGTAAAATCATTCATTATTTGTATATTATATTTTAGCTTATGCAAAGCCACTTCTAACAGGACTTTGACCTTGAATTTTTTTTTTCAAGGTAAAGAATTGTGGAAGTAGAAACTAGTGTTGGCGGAGGTTTGCACTCTACAAGTGCGGCCCTCTAGGTAAAACCAGGTAAAAGCCTCATTAAGATTAAAAATCTAATTTCCAACAGTGACCTGTACCAGGCAGTGTGTGTAATGGAAATGAGATTTTTAATCTTTATATATATAAAAACATCAAATCACAACATCCAGCCAGCAACTCAATTGAGGATAAAGAGAATATATGAGAACTACTGAGTGTGCAGGGCACTATGGGAAGTTGTGAAACTGACTAATATGTGTAATTGAATACTTTCAACAATACCCAATCATAAAAATGCCACAGTATTTTATGCGCACAGAGATGGAAATGACAAGGTTGATATCACTGACAGACTGAAGCCATTATGCAACAGACCACATGTTCAAAAATAAGAGTGCAACACAGTAATGATTTACAGTATATTACAGAATATCTGGAATTGTTTCAGGAGGAGCATCAAGTGTAAAATTTGTGCCAAATCACCAGGCAGATCCAATACCAGATCTGTTATGGCAACCCCAAAGAAACAGGAGTCACATACAGTATAGGTATACGAACTTCAGTGACTTTTATGTACAACCCCTGGCAAAAATTATGGAATCACCGGCCTCGGAGGATGTTCATTCAGTTGTTTAATTTTGTAGAAAAAAGCAGCTCACAGACATGACACAAAACTAAAGTCATTTCAAATGGCGACTTTCTGGCTTTAAGAAACACTATAAAAAAAAATCAGGAAAAAAATTGTCAGTCAGTAACGGTTACTTTTTTAGACCAAGCAGAGGGAAAAAAATATGGACTCACTCAATTCTGAGGAAAGAATTATGGAATCACCCTGTAAATTTTCATCCCGAAAACTAACACCTGCATCAAATCAGATCTGCCCGTTAGTCTGCATCTAAAAAGGAGTGATCACACCTTGGAGAGCTGTTGCACCAAGTGGACTGACATGAATCATGGCTCCAACACGAGAGATGTCAATTGAAACAAAGGAGAGGATTATCAAACTCTTAAAAGAGGGTAAATCATCACGCAATGTTGCAAAAGATGATGGTTGTTCACAGTCAGCTGTATCTAAACTCTGGACCAAATACAAACAACATGGGAAGGTTGTTAAAGGCAAACATACTGGTAGACCAAGGAAGACATCAAAGCGTCAAGACAGAAAACTTAAAGCAATATGTCTGAAAAATCGAAAATGCACAACAAAACAAATGAGGAACGAATGGGAGGAAACTGGAGTCAACGTCTGTGACTGAACTGTAAGAAACCACCTAAAGGAAATGGGATTTACATACAGAAAAGCTAAACGAAAGCTATCATTAACACCTAAACAGAAAAAAACAAGGTTACAATGGGCTAAGGAAAAGCAATTGTGGACTGTGGATGACTGGATGAAAGTCATATTCATCATCATCAATTTTATTTATACAGCGCCAAATCACAACAAACAGTTGCCCCAACGCGCTTTATATTGTAAGGCAAGGCCATACAATAATTACGTAAAAACCCCAACGGTCAAAACGACCCCCTGTGAGCAAGCACTTGGCGACAGTGGGAAGGAAAAACTCCCTTTTAACAGGAAGAAACCTCCAGCAGAACCAGGGGCAGTCTTCTGCTGGGACTGGTTGGGGCTGAGGGAGAGAACCAAGAAAGACATGCTGTGGAGGGGAGCAGAGATCAATCACTAATGATTAAATGCAGAGTGGTGCATACAGAGCAAAAAGAGAAAGAAACAGTGCATCATGGGAACCCCCCAGCAGTCTAAGTCTATAGCAGCATAACTAAGGGATGGTTCAGGGTCACCTGATCCAGCCCTAACTATAAGCTTTAGCAAAAAGGAAAGTTTTAAGCCTAATCTTATGCTGTTTCTGTACTATGATGAATTCTAAAACCTGACTGAAACTCTTCAAATAGACCATTCCTCTGCAGATGATCAGTTAGCTGTTTTACAACTACCCTTTCAAGAATTTTTGAGAGAAAAGGAAGGTTGGAGATTGGCCTATAATTAGCTAAGATAGCTGGGTCAAGTGATGGCTTTTTAGGTAATGGTTTAATTACTGCCACCTTAAAAGCCTGTGGTACATAGTCAACTAATAAAGATAGATTGATCATATTTAAGATCGAAGCGTTAAATAATGGTAGGGCTTCCTTGAGCAGCCTGGTAGGAATGGGGTCTAATAGACATGTTGATGGTTTGGATGAAGTAACTAATGAAAATAACTCAGACAGAACAATCTGAGAGAAAGAGTCTAACCAAATACCGGCATCACTGAAAGCAGCCAAAGATAACGATACGTCTTTGGGATGGTTATGAGTAATTTTTTCTCTAATAGTTTAAATTTTATTAGCAAAGAAAGTCATGAAGTCATTACTAGTTAAAGTTAAAGGAATACTCGGCTCAATAGAGCTCTGACTCTTTGTCAGCCAGGCTACAGTGCTGAAAAGAAACCTGGGGTTGTTCTTATTTTCTTCAATTAGTGATGAGTAGTAAGATGTCCTAGCTTTACGGAGGGCTTTTTTTTTATAGAGCAACAGACTCTTTTTCCAGGCTAAGTGAAGATCTTCTAAATTAATGAGACGCCATTTCCTCTCCAACTTACGGGTTATCTGCTTTAAGCTGCGAGTTTGTGAGTTATACCACGGAGTCAGGCACTTCTGATTTAAAGCTCTCTTTTTCAGAGGAGCTACAGCATCCAAAGTTGTCTTCAATGAGGATGTAAAACTATTGACGAGATACTCTATCTCACTTACAGAGTTTAGGTAGCTACTCTGCACTGTGTTGGTATATGGCATTAGAGAACATAAAGAAGGAATCATATCCTTAAACCTAGTTACAGCGCTTTCTGAAAGACTTCTAGTGTAATGAAACTTATTCCCCACTGCTGGGTAGTCCATCAGAGTAAATGTAAATGTTATTAAGAAATGATCAGACAGAAGGGAGTTTTCAGGGAATACTGTTAAGTCTTCTATTTCCATACCATAAGTCAGAACAAGATCTAAGATATGATTAAAGTGGTGGGTGGACTCATTTACATTTTGAGCAAAGCCAATTGAGTCTAATAATAGATTAAATGCAGTGTTGAGGCTGTCATTCTCAGCATCTATGTGGATGTTAAAATCGCCCACTATAATTATCTTATCTGAGCTAAGCACTAAGTCAGACAAAAGGTCTGAAAATTCACAGAGAAACTCACAGTAACGACCAGGAGGATGATAGATAACAAATAAAACTGGTTTTTGGGACTTCCAATTTGGATGGACAAGACTAAGAGTCAAGCTTTCAAATGAATTAAAGCTCTGTCTGGGTTTTTGATTAATTAATAAGCTGGAATGGAAGATTGCTGCTAATCCTCCGCCTCGGCCCGTGCTACGAGCATTCTGGCAGTTAGTGTGACTCGGGGGTGTTGACTCATTTAAACTAACATATTCATCCTGCTGTAACCAGGTTTCTGTAAGGCAGAATAAATCAATATGTTGATCAATTATTATATCATTTACTAACAGGGACTTAGAAGAGAGAGACCTAATGTTTAATAGACCACATTTAACTGTTTTAGTCTGTGGTGCAGTTGAAGGTGCTATATTATTTTTTCTTTTTGAGTTTTTATGCTTAAATAGATTTTTGCTGGTTATTGGTGGTCTGGGAGCAGGTACCGTCTCTACGGGGATGGGGTAATGAGGGGATGGCAGGGGGAGAGAAGCTGCCGAGAGGTGTGTAAGACTACAACTCTGCTTCCTGGTCCCAACCCTGGATAGTCACGGTTTGGAGGATTTAAGAAAATTGGCCAGATTTCTAGAAATGAGAGCTGCTCCATCCAAAGTGGGATGGATGCCGTCTCTCCTAACAAGACCAGGTTTTCCCCAGAAGCTTTGCCAATTATCTATGAAGCCCACCTCATTTTTTGGACACCACTCGGACAGCCAGCAATTCAAGGAGAGCATGCGGCTAAACATGTCACTCCCGGTCCGATTGGGGAGGGGCCCAGAGAAAACTACAGAGCCCGACATTGTTTTTGCAAAGTTACACACTGATTCAATGTTAATTTTAGTGACCTCCGATTGGCGTAACCGGGTGTCATTACTGCCGACGTGAATTACAATCTTACCAAATTTACGCTTAGCCTTAGCCAGCAGTTTCAAATTTCCTTCAATGTCGCCTGCTCTGGCCCCCGGAAGACAACTGACTATGGTTGCTGGTGTCGCTAACTTCACATTTCTCAAAATAGAGTCGCCAATAACCAGAGTTTGATCCTCGGCGGGTGTGTCGCCGAGTGGGGAAAAATGGTTTGAAATGTGAACGGGTTGGCGGTGTACACGGGGCTTCTGTTTAGGGCTACGCTTCTTCCTCACAGTCACCCAGTCAGCCTGCTTTCCCGGCTGCTCGGGATCTGCCAGAGGGAAACTAACGGCAGCTAAGCTACCTTGGTCCGCACCGACTACAGGGGCCTGGCTAGCTGTAGAATTTTCCACGGTGCGGAGCCGAGTCTCCAATTCGCCCAGCCTGGCCTCCAAAGCTACGAATAAGCTACACTTATTACAAGTACCATTACTGCTAAAGGAGGCCGAGGAATAACTAAACATTTCACACCCAGAGCAGAAACGTGCGGGAGAGACAGGAGAAGCCGCCATGCTAAACCGGCTAAGAGCTAGTAGCTGTGCTAAGCTAGCGGATTCCTAAAAACACACAAAGTGAATAATGTGTAAATAATTTAGAGGTGATTCAGCAGAGGGAGTGCTTTAGTTAAGGCACGTGAAGATTACACTGTGAAGCAAATCGTTATCTAGGTAACTAGATCAATCTAACTGCGCAGATTAAACAGCTAACAGATATAGCAAAACACCGCTGTGCTCCGGAACAGGAAGTGATACAATACCACAGTGAGAGCCAACCACCAGTAGAGGCAGATTATAGATTCAGTGATGAATCTATAATCTGCATTGGGCAAGGTGATGATGCTGGAACTTTTGTTTGGTGCCGTTCCAATGAGATAAAGATGACTGCCTGAAGAGAACATGTAAATTTCCACAGTCATTGATGATATGGGGCTGCACGTCAGGTAAAGGCACTGGGGAGATGGCTGTCATTACATCATCAATAAATGCACAAGTTTACGTTGATATTTTGGACACTTTTCTTATCCCATCAATTGAAAGGATGTTTGGGGATGATGAAATCATTTTTCAAGATGATAATGCATCCTGCCATAGAGCAAAACTGAAAACATTCCTTGCAAAAAGACACATAGGGTCAATGTCATGGCCTGCAAATAGTCCAGATCTTAATCTAATTGAAAATCTTTGGTGGAATTTGAAGAAAATGGTCCATGACAAGACTCCAACCTGCAAAGCTGATCTGGCAACAGCAATCAGAGAAAGTTGGAGCCAGATTGATGAAGAATACTGTTTGTCACTCATTAAGTCCATGCCTCAGAGACTGCAAGCTGTTATAAAAGCCAGAGGTGGTGCAACAAAATACTAGTGATGTGTTGGAGCGTTCTTTTGTTTTTTATGATTCGTGCCAGCTTCATGATCGACCGGTCGATAGCGATCAACGTATTGGGCACCCCTTTTCTAATTTATAAATTTAGGTTTAGTTTATTAGCTGTTGGGTGTCAAAAATATATTTCACTTGAACATCTGACTCTCTGTCGTTTTGACCGTTGGGGTTTTACAATTGTATGGCCTTGCCTTACAATATAAAGCGCCTTGGGGCAACTGTTTGTTGTGATTTGGCGCTATATAAAAAAATTGATTGATTGACTGATGATTCCATAATTTTTTCCTCAGAATTGAGTGATTCCATATTTTTTTCCCTCTGCTTGGTCTAAAAAAGTAACCGTTACTGACTGCCACAATTATTTTTCCTGATTTCTTATAGTGTTTCTTAAAGCCAGAAAGTTGCCATTTGAAATGACTTTAGTTTTGTGTCATGTCTGTGAGCTGCTTTTTTCTACAAACTTAAACAACTGAATGAACATCCTCCGAGGCTGGTGATTCCATAATTTTTGTCAGGGGTTGTAGCTCTATGAAATATTCACATTAAGGTATCTTTTTCCACTGTAAAATTCACAACTTTACAGCCATTTTTTTCCAGCTTCAGAGGCTCCAAAACAATTGCAAAATGAACACATTCTTATCTAAGGTATTTTAAAATGCCTTTGTGATTGAAAGGTGCTTTTTAAATTCTCTTCTTCAAAGTCATGTCAAGCCTGAGATGCAAGGGACACGCTTCACCACATCCACCACACCACGGAACCCTCTTGGGTCCTGTATAGTGTAACAGATCACAGTTGATCCGTGGTCTGTACAGACACCTCCCCATGGTTCAGAAAGCATGTGAACCCAGGATTAATTGCAAAATAATTGATTTTGTATCAAGGTTAGGGATGTGCATGTTATATAGTGAAAAAAAAAAGTTGTGAGAGACTTTGGGCCACATGTTGTTTTTCTTCCACTTTGGGTTTTATGGTGCAGACCAAATTTGAACTCAATCAGAGAAGATTTAGAGGTCCCCCAGAGTGACACATTTTCCTCTCCCTCCGCTGGCAATGCAACATCACCCTAACGCAGTCCTTCTCAAATAGTGGGGCACGGTGCGATGCCAGGGGGAGCGTGTGACTGCGTGGGAACATGCTCCCCCCCACCCCGTACTACAATAAAGTGTAATTGCACATCCACTACAGTAGGTGGCAGTGGCGCTCTCATTGTCAGAGTGTGCGTAGGGAGTATTGAGAACTCTAGCATTATGGAATGTAGCTCTATGTAGGTTTTTTCGCACTCGAAAGCTAAGACGAGGAAATATGATGAAGCGTATGTAGCGCTTGGCGTCACTGTAACTATGGTGGGAGAAGAGGAAAGACTGCTGTGTCTTAAAATGTTGGCAGCAGACAGCATGAAGCCAAAAAAAAATTAAGGCGTCACTTAAAGACATTACACCCCACTCACGCAGATAAGCCGCTTGAGTTTTTTTCCACGAAAATGTGCCGAATATTTCCAACAATCATCCCGCTTTGTGAATGCTGCTTCAGTCAACCAGCGAGCACCGTTAGCATCATAGCACCGTAGCAGAGGAGCTGAGCAGCAGTAGACATGGTCTCTGTAATCATAAAAAACAGCACAAATAGTTTTATTAATTTTTGTTTTGTCTGTTAAAGTATATATATATATATATATATATATATATATATATATATATATATATATATATATATATATATATATATATATATATATGACGAGTGACGAAAGTGGCCCATGGAAAATTAAAAAAAAAAAAAAAAACTGAAAGTTTTTGGCAAGGGCTGAAGGCCCAAAGCCCCTGGGGTGGGGGTCTTTGAAATCTCAAATGCATTCTGGTGCATTTTCAGGTCTATTTACCCACCAAATAAATAAATAAATAAATACATACATTTTTTGTGATGTCAGGTCAATTTTTCCACCCCGGAGAAGAGTCTTTGTACACAACTTGTAACGTCACGATACAAGCATATTTTAATTCACATGATTATTTCACACCCATGTCACAGAAGAAACCATAAAATGCAGATTTAGCAGGCTAAAATGTCACATTTGCATGGAGACAGTTTGAATTAAATTCATCACAAAGAATAACGTCAACTGAAAATAATTCAGTCAAAAACATGATATAAATAAGAAAACTAAAGACTTACTGGGAGTGTTAAAGTGTAGGTGACACGATATGTAATGTTTTTTGAGTATTTAAGACTAAAATTAAACAACAGTTTGAAATTCATCCTTTCCTGTTGCACATTTACTGAATAGACAAATATTCGCATTTTGAACTGCGCGCTACTAAAACCCAGGAACTTCCGGGCGAGTCCCAAAGGAGGAGGAAGTGACATCAGCCGAGAACCATTATCTTAATAATCCCATTAAATTATGGATTTTTCCAGGCTACTGACAGCCCCGTTTCCATTTAGTGGTTCGGGTCGCTGCTGCACAGTGTTACAGGTGTCAGAACGGTTAATTCTCACCGGCAGAATCCTTTTAATTGGCAGGTGGAATGCTCATATTGACGAGCGCACACTCATGGTGTCTGCGGCTTCTCCAATCCACATGGAGGCGAAACTGAGTATTTTCACATTATTTTATTTTATTGTTTTGTGAATTATGGGATACTTTCATCGCACACAGACTGAGACATTATAAGCAGATGAGGGGTTGGGAGTCTTGCAACTTGCAGCGCAAAGTGGCCCGTGGTGGAACAAGTTGAGGTTCCGTCCACAGCAGAGACTCTAGCCATCACCTGCAATTAACGGATTGCACCTGTCGCTGACCGCGCTGGTCCTGGATCAGTACAGCAGAGACTCAAACCAGCAGACGCAATTAATGGATTATACCTGTAGCTAACTGTGCCGGCCCTGGATCGGTACAGCAGAGACTCAAATCAGCTGACGCAATTAATGGATTGCACCTGTGCTAGCACTGTAACCTGGCACCAAATTGCTGGTGTGACAAATGGACTTTTTTTCAGCCACGACAAGGAATTATATTATTTTCAGACATTGTTTCCTAAATTCAGGCTTCATGTGGATAAGGTTTCATCAAACTGAAGATGACCTCACTGAAACAGACAGGTAAGATTATATTATTTAGGGTAAGTGTACGCATTAAGCCCACCAAAATCTAAGTTTCGCTATTTTTCCTATATATTGACATAATTTGTAAGCGACATCATTTGTTAAAGGGCAAGATTTACCTCTCATATTTAGTAATTAGATGATGTACAATTCAAAAGACGTAATCAAGAAATTTTAGGGAACAAGCAAAAGTCTGGAATGGGCTAGGGCTTAAAAGGTACCATGGTACCATTTAAGCCCACCTGTAAAAAAAAAAAGAAAAAAGCTAATTTATGAAATTAATCGGCTCCACAGAGCAATTTATCTAAATTTATTTAGCATTTATCTAAATATCAATGTTAAATGAATATTGTATCTGACAACCTCAGTTCTTGTGGCAGAGTAGCACAGAAGGAATCGCGATGACATCACGCGCTGGGAGGCGCCCACACTGGTAGGCAGAAAACTCTCATGCAGCCACTGACTGAGTGTAATATTTAAAGATGTCACCTTTCAACACATGCACTCAGTGATCCATCACACGCTGACAGATCAGCGCAGTGCATAAAAAACACATCACATCCAGATGGATGACAATCCATTTGAAATATTTTCACTTTGCAAGCATTTAGTCTCAAGGATCGGATATGTTTTGGCTCCAAATTGTGTCCAGTACAGGTGGGAGAGATGGGATCACATGAGCTCACCCTATGTTCAAACTCATCACATTAAAAATAAACCTCCACCTGTTTTTTTTTTTGTTTTTTTTCTTTTTTCCTTTGGTTTTCTCTGTGCACCTCCACATTTAGGTGGTAAGCTGTGACTGAAGTTATTATGAGGGCTGCAAACTAACAATCTGATTTTCGGTTCATTCTTTTGCAATCAAACACAGTTTAACACGAGCAAAAGAGCGATTTTGCAGACAAACGGATGAACACAAAGTGCAAAGTTGGGCTCACCAGTGTCAAAATCACTGTAAGCAATGGAAGAAATAAAACCAGTGAGAAATACAAATAATGGATGGTAAGGAGAAAAGTTATATTGGACTCAGCTACGCCTCGTCCATTATAACTTTTCTTCATCCAATAGTTCTCTATGTTGGACGACTTGCCATCCATCAATTATGTTCTCCACCCCCCTCCCAAATTAAGCTGTACCTCAGCGTAAAATTTTCATAACTTTGCAAGCCCTTGCCTGTCAAGTTCTGTCCAGTGACAGTTTGTTGATTCAGCTCCAATTGCTGTGATTGCTGATTTTGATGCGATGAATGCTTCTAAAACGTCAGTAGCGTGCTTGTCTACCTTCTTAGTGTTTTTGGCATTCTTGGAGTTCAATATTTCCACCAGTTCCTCCTCTGTGAACTCAGCAAACCTTGCTGGCAGACGATTTTCTGCTGTTGTTGACATGTTTGTTGCCATTTTTTCAATGACGCGCAAAGCCTCCGCTCCTCTTTCCATGACAAAAACTCCTGTAACAGTGGAATGTGCCATTTATTTCCAAACTGGATGCTGTGTTTTATCCGGGACGTCGTCTGACTAGCACAGGAATTGTGAAAAGACGTGGACATCAGCACTTTTTCGGCACATTGAGACAGACGTGCGGAGGAATTCCGTGCCTCGCGGCGGTGCCGCATGGCGCAAAGCAACGCCGTGATGAAACCTCACAGGACATGTTCTGGCATGTCCAGGCACATCCACAATTTCTCGGATAATCACTCGGAAAAACCACCGACAGCTGTCTGAACGCCATCTCAAAGCCGTCCTGTGAGACCAAAACGGAGGTGGTTTTGTCTCGCTCCCTGTGTTGCCACAGTTACTTTGAAAAAGTAATCCAATTACTGATTACTGATTACTCCTTGAAAAAGTAACTTAGTTACTTTACTGATTACGCAATTGTAAAAGTAACTAAGTTAGATTACTAGTTACTTTTTTAGTTACTTTTCCCAGCTGCCGACAACAACCCTCTGCCACCTCAACATGACAATGATACCTGTTTTGCCAAAACTCACTTTATAGTCACCCTTTCTTGACTTCAATGAAAATAAATACTTGTGGAAAAAAAGTCCAAATCATTCAGCCATTTCCTGGCAATGAAACAACGATGAGAGGGGTGGACCACTCCTCACTCAAAGCCTGCTCACAGGCGAATGATGCAACCGACAGGCGTGGAAAAACTCATGCATGCGCACGAGGGTTCCAGCTTGTCCGACGCAATCACACGTGATTCAAATCCATATGGTTTTTGAAAAAAAATAATAAGGTCGGATACTTTTCTAATAGACCTCGTATATGCTCTCAAATTGTTATGGATGGGTTGATTTTGTGTTTGTGGATCTTGTGGGGTTTTTTATCTTATTTTTGGGAAGTCGTGTGATCCACATAGGTGTATATAATCATCGTGCAGGTGTGTATAACTAAAGCGGGCACCTCTGTGTGGTGGCTTTTTTTTTTTTTTTTTGGTCAAAGAGAAAGCTTTGGCTCATTTTTCCTCCATCATTTTTTTCAACCTTGCACGCACATGCAGAACTGCTGCATTTAATGACTCTCTAATGCAGGTGATGCGCACACCGGCCGGACTGTGTGGGATTGTCTTTTTTAGACCATGTTTAAAAAGTTCCTCAACTTCAAAGCACGTCCTGCTGCTGCACTCAGCTTACAGAGACAGGACCAGACAGCAGAAAGAGCTCAGACAGACATCAACGTCTCCAGCAGCAGGCTGATAATGGTGATCCCTGACGTGACTACTGATAAAATAATTGTATGCCTCCAAAAACTTGAAATCCTTCATGGTCGTCGTCTCCAAGATTTAATTTCTCACAATATCGCTTTCGATCTTCGGGGTCGAGTGTTGACACGTAATCTGAAGTCATCTTCCTGTGGGTTTTCTTAATGAACCTGCTTGGAGTCTGGAGTTTTTTGCCTACTGGTCTGTGTGCGCACATGCGGGAAAGGCGGAAGTAAATAACACCACCAACCCCTTCTATTAACAGGGCTAGGCGTGTTAGCTTGAGATCAGAGGGATGAGATTGGCAAATTCAATTTTCAGAGGAAAATAAGCCAGGGTCCAGGGGCCGCAGGCCCGGCGGGTCCAGGGCGGAGCACTGGCCAGGGGCTCTGAAGCCAAAGCATTTTTGCTGTTTTAAAACATGTAAATTGCACTAAAATGATATTAAAAACTACTATAAATGCCAGGTGTTCATATCTATAATTCAAACTGTAAACCCTTACTAAGACCATCTACTGTACATGTGCATTTTTGTGACCAAAATATTTTTTCATAACTAGACTTACTTGATTTTCAGCATTCTCCACTTTCAGCATGGCACACTTGTCAACAAACATACATGTATATCCTCAAATACATGTACATGTATAATCCAATGTTCTATGTCCATTAAACTGTCAGACCATATAAGGTTTATATTTAGTTGATGTGATGTCCACCTATAACACTGTCATCACGTGTATACATGTATATAATATACACACATACACGTATATATAATTACAATGTTCTAGCACACTACAATAACATCAAAATATCTGTTTACATAATTCACTGACTGTGTGTGTGTGTTTGTGTGTGTGCAACACCGAAGAAAGGGCGGGAGAAACGCATATATAACCTTTGCGCTGATTGGTCATATGCTTTGTAATAACCAATGAAAATGTGCGTAAGTAATAGCTTCGACTGCGCTTCGATACCGTCTCGGTTTTTATGATTTGTTGGAGGGAAAACTACCTATTGGAAGTTGAAAGACTACACAGTTGCCTCCCTTACACTACATGCTCATTGTGCATCTACTTCATACTGGTCACTGTCAGCACACCGTTACTTCCGCGTTCGGCTGACTGACAGACTGATCGAACTTGCTGCATCGGCGATAACAAACAAAGACCACTCAGTGTTCTGAATTTTATTAAACAAAAGGGCCTGTCACAGTGGCGTATTCTATCAGACTCCTTAAAATAAAATAAAACCGCTCTCTCTCTCTCTCTCTCTCTCTCTGTGTGCATCTAATCAGAGCTGCGACTCTTTAAAATAAACGCGCACTCGCTGCATGTCAGTGCGCTCATCAAACGCCCTGATCGATTAGTCTGATCAAAGCTGAAAAGAGGTGTGACTCTAAAATAAACGTGCACTCGCTGCATAAAAAAAAAAAAAAAAAATAATAATGTTAAATGACTGTTTTTGAGCCGCACCACACCATGCAGCAGAGCGCACTTCCAGAGGCAGAAAATAGCACTGAAACTGGTGCAGCATGGCACACGCGACTGTGTGCACACATTAAAACGCGAACACACGCAGCTGCAAGTATGAACGAACACTGAGGCTGAGTACGCGCGTATTTCGGCCGTATTTAAATGAAACACAATGCTGTAATGAGCAGCTCTACGAATACGCCACTTTGAAAGCCCCTAAAGGTACTCCTGGCATTAATTTTTTTTGCATTCTTACCCCCCCCAAAATTTTCTCAACGGATTTGGACGTTTCACAAAATCGACCCCTGGGACTGTCAAATCCGCGGAAATCCGTGGATCCGCGGAAAAATCTCATCCCTGGATCAGCTATGTTTGCTAGCTCATGAACTCATCTTTCCATTTGAAAGGAAATCGTATAATTTTGCAAAATGCTATATTTATGTATAAATACATTTACCTCTTATTTCACATAATATTAATGTACTTACCAAAGATGTGGCTGAAAATTGCTGAAAATGAATGAAATCTGACAGGTCTCAAAACACCAAAGTTTTTTGGTGTCTTCTAGTCAGGGGTCCCGAGACTGTATACTTTGGGGTGGGACTAACTCAACAATGGAAAATGTGACTTGTATGCAATAAAAAAAAATGTCAGAGAAGTAACAAACCATTTGATTGAATGAAGTAATGGATGAAAAAATAGATACTTTCCTTTTTTTGTAAATAACATCAAAGTTTAAAGTGGGCTTAAAGGGTACATAGGCTTAATGGGTGCTTTGACCGGTATCAAAGTATACGGCATTTGCAGCAAACAGCTACGGAGACTTCCGAAAACAAGGTACTCGTGAGTACTCGGGTGTTTCCGACAAATGACGTAGCAACTAGAAGCATCCCAGTGTGTGCTTCAATGGAATGTAGGTGCCAACATTAAGAACTGAGGCACAGATTAATTCCAAAGTTGACATAAGTGTGATGTCATGTTATGATGACTCGTTTTTAAGTGATAACTGTTCATTTTGATGGAGTCACAGTAAAAGCTGCAGCTCTGTGAAGGTTTCTGCACCTACATGGCCATGAGTCGTAAACGCAGCCTGTCACTAACCATCTCTGCTCCAGGTTCAACTTTGTGCATGATAAATTATAAGTGTTATCCATAAAATAAAATAAAAAAAAATACATCTGCTGCGGGGGAAAAACGTCTTGAAGACATTCCTTTTCGCAGTGAGCTGAGAGGAGCAATGAGCAGCAGTGCACACACACGCATGCGCACGTACGCACACACACCAGCTCCTCAAAGCAAAAAAAAAAAAAAGAAGCTTGCCAGGTGTAAAAGGTGTAAAATTCTGAACATGCCAGACTCGCAGTGTTATAGATTTAATTCCAAATGTAAAGTCCTGTAATGCGCCTGCTAATGCTCAGAGTGAGAGGAATAAAATACATGAGAGATCACCAATTATTAGCACGGGTGCAGAGACACTTACAATCATGAGTACTTTTATGTTGTCTTGCTAAGTGGAACATTAAAAAACGTGAGACATGTCATTTAAGAAACACTTCTTTTAGTAAGTAAGTAAGTAAGTAAAAAAATTTATTTCTAAAGCACATTTAAACACAATTTACACTGACCAGAGTGCTGTACATAGTTAAAAATAAATAAGTAAATAGGCAGGAAATATACAAAGAAACAAAACAACTGATTACAACATCAGCAGCAAGATACAAACACAACAATCATTAACATGACAAAAACATGGCATAACCAATTAGCGGTTAATTAATAGGGAATGCTAGTGTAAACTAGCATTTAAACTACAAAGAAAACGAATATCCATTTCCATGTGGACAAGGCCTTAGTTTGTAATATTAAATAAGATGTAAAGCGCAGGAAATGGCTTTCACTGTTATTTCAAATAGGCAAAATGCTAGAAGATCCTCTCCACCTCCCCAAACCTGTAATCTACCACCATCATGCTCTGAATTCCTGGAGACAGCCGCTGAACCACAGTCAGTCAACCTTTCTTAACCAACAAAACCACCAAAATCACTGGTTTCCACAACACTACCCAACATCCAGGGCATGCAAGCAGTGACCCATGCAGAAGCCAGAACACATCCCTAACAAAACAGTTTTCACTGCAGAAAAGCTCTGCACAGGACTCACGGTATATGTGTATGGGCTGACTTTGATGTCCAGCAACTTCTTGGGGGTCCCACAAATTTCAGGATGCCCCAGAGAGCAGTACGTACAAGTGCATCAAACACTTTCAATCAAAATGTATATACGAGGGTAGGCTGAAAGGTTCTAAGGCTCACCATGAATGAGTAATGCCAGTTCAGTGAAACTTGTCATGCATCAAGTTAAACTCTTCTGATGACTAACTGTGTTGTTTGTTTGAAGGTTATATACTACTTTATGGTTCACAGCTGTTTGAAAGTTCGTGGTAGCAGGTTGCAGCAAAAATGGACAAAATCTGGCATCGTGGTGTCATTAAGTACCTGCAGAAGAAGTGGTTAATGTCCAAGGACATTCATGCCAATATGGTTGCAACATTAGGGGATAATGCTCCCTCCATATATCTACAGTGCAGAAGTGGGCAGCTGAATTTAACAGGGGTAGAGAGAGTCTTGAAGACGATCCAAGGTCTGGATGGCCTGTAACAGCCACAACCCAGAAAAACATTGACCTTGTTCATGAAATGGTGATGGATGACAGGCAACTGATGATAAATCAGCTAGCAGATGCTGTGGGAATATCCCGTGAAAGAGTTGAACACATTCTGCATGAAGAGTTTGGCATGTCAAAGGCTTCCACTCAGTGGGTCCCACGTCTTCTGGCGTGTGATCAAAAATGCACCAGACTGGTCATGTCAAAGACGAACTTGGAACATTCTGAAGAGGATCTAGCTGATTACATGGAACGTTTTCTTACCCAGGATGAGTGTTGGGTTCACCACTTTGAAACAGAGACAAAAAGACAATCAATGCAGTGGAAACACCCAGGGTCACCACCTCCAAAGAAAACCAAGGTTGTTTCATCTGCTGGGAAGGTCATGGCCTCAGTTTTCTGGGATGCCAAGGGCATTATGTTCGTGGACCTACTGAGACAGTTATGCCAGGCTATAAAAAAGAAACGTCCAGGAAAACTGAAGAAAGGAGTGCTGTTCCATCAAGACAATGCCCCAGCTCACAAGTCAGTGATGGCCATGGCTACTGTGCACGAATGTGGCTTCAAACTGGTAGATCGCCCACCATATTCCCCTGACTTGGCACCCTCGGACTTCCATCTGTTTCCAAACCTGAAAAAGAACTTAGTGGGGAAGCAATATCAGAGTGATGATGAGGTGATAGCTGCCGTTGAGGACTATTTCGACTCTCAAGATGAAAGCTTCTACGTCAAGGGGATTGAAGCACTGCAGCACCGCTGGAAAAAGTGTGTGGAGCTAAAAGGGGACTATGTTGAAAAATAACTCTAAACTGGTTTATTCCACAACTGCATCA
Source organism: Thalassophryne amazonica (assembly GCF_902500255.1). NCBI lineage: Eukaryota > Metazoa > Chordata > Actinopteri > Batrachoidiformes > Batrachoididae > Thalassophryne > Thalassophryne amazonica. Next base: position 17,427,966 of record NC_047122.1, read on the forward strand.
TAGTGAGCCTTAGAACTCTTCAGCTTTCCCTCGTATATAAAAACAAGAAGAAAATAAAATAATAAAAACAGGCTGGGAAGAAGCACTGCCGATACTCTTACTCGCAGGGCAAGTAAGACACACACACACACACACAGTATAATTTGGCAAATTGCAAGAAAGCAATTACCATTTTTGTCCTTATTTTCCTAAAGCTGTTCCCCATATTTCATAGGGTTTCTATCAATTTTTGGGGAGTGTTTTTTTTTTCCAACCACACTACTACGTACAATTTGGGATCAAACCCACATCCCTTTCAGTTATTGAGCTTTCAAATTAAATTAGGTTAGAAATATAAAAATCCAGAAAATGTCATTTGAAACTCTTTATAAGTGTCCTGAATCCCATCTGCACTGACGTGGAACAATTTAACAACTTGTCTCTAAAATCCCGTTCAAACTGGGGTTGCCAATCAAGCCAGATTTGGTCTGAAATCTGGTTTAAGACAGATTTGGTATTTTTCAGAATCTGTATGGCACTGTTCAGATTTAAGATGGATTATGGGGTTCACCAAGGTCTGAGCGCAAATGTGGCTAGAACCGCATGTCCAAAATCCAGATCCCAGGCCCACCCACCCCCAACTCACCTCACACCCACACACATACCAGATTGAGTTACGATTTTGGTTTGAGCTAGGCTGCCAAACCCAGTCTGAATGGGGTCTAACGCAACTAGATAAAAGTTCCACACATTGCTGTTGGTTGACATTGTCTGGAAGCAGTGAAAACTATATGACTGTGCAAACAGGTTAACACTTGCTTCAAGGATTGAAACACAACTTAAACTATTCTGTTGCAAGTATCCATCCAAAAGCAAATCAGCTTTAAATCAGCTAAAACTTCAACTGTATGTCTTAAACCAATTTGAAATTCTTCTGACACAGTTTTGAAGTTTAAAATCAGTCTTATACTGGAGTATAATATAGTTTACAATCAGTTGTTGGGGGTTAGAAGAGCCCCTTGATTATTTATTTATTATAATAATAAAACTAAAAACAGTAATTACTGTGATTATTCTAGTTTACTACCACACTGTGGCACTAAGTGGAATTGATAAGGCATTTTTAAAACATGCTTATGGGTCATTCCATATGAATTCAACTACAGGTCCAATGGTAACAGACTCAGATTTGACTAAAAAAATGAGTGCCTGCTGGGTGCCATTCCAAAACATAATGTGTGCTGTGTCTGCACTTGAGCTCCAAGGACAAAGTGCAAGGTTTTCTAAGCTTGCTCCTCATGACACAACATTAAAAAAGCAAACCTCAGCCATATATCTTTGCTTGTTTCAGAGATATTGGCATCAAAATGTAGCTACTCAGGAACATACGCAATTCACGAATGTTAAAAATAGGCGCAACAACCCTTTTTTTTAAGGCCCATAGTTCAGAAACCCATAAGATTTTCCTCCTAAAATTTTGCATGTGTTCATTATACATGTAGAGGCAATAACAACTTTTTTAAGTAAATCTTGAGTCAGTAACCGTGAGCGATTTCTGGACTTTGGTTGAGTCCATATGGAATGACCCTTACTTTGTTATTTTATTATTAGAATGAATAAATAAGAACAAGAGAGCTATGTGATATATTTTGAGTGTAGATTATGTCTTGTGCAATAAATATCATTCCATCATATGAAGAACTTGATGCTGGAGATTTTCTTATGTCTCTTAAGGTATATACAGTAAGACTCGCCTAAACCATTACCGTATACACTGGATATTTGCACTCAAGGGACAAAAGCTCCAATGCTTTTGCATGGTTTTCCATGTAATAAACACCGTAAATGGATCCTCGCTCACATCGTAATGCATTTCCATTAAAAACATCTCGCATGTACCAGACAGAGCAGTCTGAACGTGCCCAGTAACAGAGGTAGGAAATGAAGTTGAGCACTGACACTAGGGATGCACCGATCCACAATTTTTCACTTCCGATCCTGATATCTGAATTTGGATATCTGCCGATACCGATACTTTCTGATCTGATACCAGAGCTGTTTGCTTTAATGTTATTATTCTCATTATTGTTGATTTTATATGAGAATTTTCTTTAAAAGGAGACCTGAAAGCTCAGCTACAATTTGCCAGAATTTGCATCTAAGACAAAAGCCTAGATTTGATGTTTTGGTGAAAGAATTAAGTACTTTTATTTTTTAGAAATTTTTATAGCCTTATTTTTATAGACTTAAAGAGTAAAGACATTTTTTAGAAATTTTTATAGCCTTATTTTTATAGACTTAAAGAGTAAAGACAGCACTCTCTCTGTCTGTCTGTCTGTCTCTCCTTCTCAATTTTCAATTTCAATGGAGCTTTATTGATATGGGAGACATATGTTTACATTGTCAAACAAGTGTGTGGAGCTAAAAGGGGACTATGTTGAAAAATAACTCTAAACTGGTTTAATTCCACAACTGCATCATAGTGAGCCTTAGAACTCTTCAGCTTTCCCTCGTATATAAAAACAAAAAGAAAATAAAAGAATAAAAACAGGCTGGGAAGAAGCACTGCCGATACTCTTACTCGCAGGGCAAGTAAGACACACACACACACACACACACAGTATAATTTGGCAAATTGCAAGAAAGCAATTACCATTTTTGTCCTTATTTTCCTAAAGCCGTTCCCCATATTTCATAGGGTTTCTATCAATTTTTGGGGAGTGTTTTTTTTTTCCAACCACACTACTACGTACAATTTGGGATCAAACCCACATCCCTTTCAGTTATTGAGCTTTCAAATTAAATTAGGTTAGAAATATAAAAATCCAGAAAATGTCATTTGAAACTCTTTATAAGTGTCCTGAATCCCATCTGCACTGACGTGGAACAATTTAACAACTTGTCTCTAAAATCCCGTTCAAACTGGGGTTGCCAATCAAGCCAGATTTGGTCTGAAATCTGGTTTAAGACAGATTTGGTATTTTTCAGAATCTGTATGGCACTGTTCAGATTTAAGATGGATTATGGGGTTCACCAAGGTCTGAGCGCAAATGTGGCTAGAACCGCATGTCCAAAATCCAGATCCCAGGCCCACCCACCCCCAACTCACCTCACACCCACACACATACCAGATTGAGTTACGATTTTGGTTTGAGCTAGGCTGCCAAACCCAGTCTGAATGGGGTCTAACGCAACTAGATAAAAGTTCCACACATTGCTGTTGGTTGACATTGTCTGGAAGCAGTGAAAACTATATGACTGTGCAAACACGTTAACACTTGCTTCAAGGATTGAAACACAACTTAAACTATTCTGTTGCAAGTATCCATCCAAAAGCAAATCAGCTTTAAATCAGCTAAAACTTCAACTGTATGTCTTAAACCAATTTGAAATTCTTCTGACACAGTTTTGAAGTTTAAAATCAGTCTTATACTGGAGTATAATATAGTTTACAATCAGTTGTTGGGGGTTAGAAGAGCCCCTTGATTATTTATTTATTATAATAATAAAACTAAAAACTAATTACTGTGATTATTCTAGTTTACTACCACACTGTTGCACTAAGTGGAATTGATAAGGCATTTTTAAAACATGCTTATGGGTCATTCCATATGAATTCAACTACAGGTCCAATGGTAACAGACTCAGATTTGACTAAAAAAATGAGTGCCTGCTGGGTGCCATTCCAGAACATAATGTGTGCTGTGTCTGCACTTGAGCTCCAAGGACAAAGTGCAAGGTTTTCTAAGCTTGCTCCTCATGACACAACATTAAAAAAGCAAACCTCAGCCATATATCTTTGCTTGTTTCAGAGATATTGGCATCAAAATGTAGCTACTCAGGAACATACGCAATTCACGAATGTTAAAAATAGGCGTAACAACCCTTTTTTTAAGGCCCATAGTTCAGAAACCCATAAGATTTTCCTCCTAAAATTTTGCATGTGTTCATTATACATGTAGAGGCAACAACAACTTTTTTAAGTAAATCTTGAGTCAGTAACCGTGAGCGATTTCTGGACTTTGGTTGAGTCCATATGGAATGACCCTTACTTTGTTATTTTATTATTAGAATGAATAAATAAGAACAAGAGAGCTATGTGATATATTTTGAGTGTAGATTGTTATGTCTTGTGCAATAAATATCATTCCATCATATGAAGAACTTGATGCTGGAGATTTTCTTATGTCTCTTAAGGTATATACAGTAAGACTCGCCTAAACCATTACCGTATACACTGGATATTTGCACTCAAGGGACAAAAGCTCCAATGCTTTTGCATGGTTTTCCATGTAATAAACACCGTAAATGGATCCTCGCTCACATCGTAATGCATTTCCATTAAAAACATCTCGCATGTACCAGACAGAGCAGTCTGAACGTGCCCAGTAACAGAGGTAGGAAATGAAGTTGAGCACTGACACTAGGGATGCACCGATCCACAATTTTTCACTTCCGATCCTGATATCTGAATTTGGATATCTGCCGATACCGATACTTTCTGATCTGATACCAGAGCTGTTTGCTTTAATATTATTATTCTCATTATTGTTGATTTTATATGAGAATTTTCTTTAAAAGGAGACCTGAAAGCTCAGCTACAATTTGCCAGAATTTGCATCTAAGACAAAAGCCTAGATTTGTTGTTTTGGTGAAAGAATTAAGTACTTTTATTTTTTAGAAATTTTTATAGCCTTATTTTTATAGACTTAAAGAGTAAAGACATTTTTTAGAAATTTTTATAGCCTTATTTTTATAGACTTAAAGAGTAAAGACAGCACTCTGTCTGTCTGTCTGTCTGTCTCTCCTTCTCAATTTTCAATTTCAATGGAGCTTTATTGATATGGGAGACATATGTTTACATTGTCAAACAAGTGTTAGAGTAAAAATGAAGTCCTCTGTCTCTCTTTTGCTCTCTCTCTCTCTCTCTCTCTCACTGTCTTTCTCTCTCCCCCTCTGTCTTTCTGCCTCTCTTTCTCTCGCTTTCACTCTCCCTCCATCTCTCTTTTTCTTTCTTTCTCACTATGTTCGTGCTACGCAAACTTTAAACTTTTGGAAACACAAAGCCTTTCAACTGTAAAATTAGTGTATCACCATTGACGCTCACACGCAGGATTTTAATGGCGACTTTTTTTCCCTTTCAGCGGACAGAATCTCTGTTCAGCTCTTCCTTGGCAGCACAATGAGCTGCTTTTCATAGCATTTTACACCCTCGGGACAGTGAAGCGGCTAACTTTTTAGCACACATTTTCAGCAACAATTCAGTTAATTTTTTGGTAATTCCATGCTTGACGAACAGACAATTTGAATCCGAGAGCCGAGCAGAAAAATGCCGCTAACCACAGCTAGAACACTGCGGAAGAGAGCTCTCTCAAACACCTCCCCTCTCCTCTCCTCCCGGTCAGCAGTAAACAAGCAGAGAGCAAACAACAGCAGTTGAGAGGATTCATGGTGGCTCTCTTCTCCGGTATCGGAAAATGTTGCGAGTTGGATCGGTATTTTCCGGTAAGTGAATTACATCGGCATCAGAACCCGATACCAATCCGGGATCGGATGAATCCCATCCCTAACTGACACTTGCCAATTCGACCAAATTTTCACCACCGGTAGATATTAGGCCATGGAAGAATCCATTAAATTTTGGAGGTGATCCGGATCCTGGATCACATTTTACTTTATGTAGGCTTTGAAGGATAACTTTTAGCAGGTTTATGTCAAAAGTACTGCACGAATTTTGATGAAATTTTCAAAACTGATACATATTAGGTCATGTGAGACTCCATTAAATTTTGGAGATGATATGAATAAAGTTTCACTATATATAGGCTTTGAAGAATTACGTCATAACTACTTCACGGATTCTCACCAAATTTTCACCACGAATAAATATTAGGCCAGAAGAGATTCTGGCAAACCGTCAGACGCCTCAGGAGGCGGAAGCAGTTCTCCACCGGCACTGTTTACAGTGCAGGTGGGGAGCTGTTGACCCTGACTGGGGATGTTGTTGGGCGGTGGAAGGAGTACTTCGAGGATCTCCTCAATCCCATCGTCACGTCTTCCGAAGAGGAAGCAGAGACTGGGGACCCAGAGGCGGACTCATCCATTACCCAGGCAGAAGTCACCGAGGTGGTTAGAAAGCTCCTCAGTGGCAAGGCTCCTGGGGTGGATGAAATCCGTCCTGAGTACCTTAAGTCTCTTGATGTTGTGGGACTGTCTTGGCTGACACGCCTCTCCAACATCGCGTGGCGATCGGGGACAGTGCCTCTGGATTGGCAGACCGGGGTGGTGGTCCCTCTGTTTAAGAAGGGGGACCGGAGGGTGTGTTCCAACTATAGGGGGATCACACTCCTCAGCCTCCCCGGTAAGGTCTATTCCAGAGTACTGGAGAGGAGAATTCGACCGATGGTCGAACCTCGGATTCAGGAGGAGCAGTGTGGTCTTCGTCCTGGTCGCAGCACACTGGACCAGCTCTACACGCGCCATCGGGTGCTTGAGGGTTCATGGGAGTTCGCCCAACCAGTCCACATGTGTTTTGTGGATCTGGAGAAGGCGTTCGACCGTGTCCCTCGGGGCACCCTGTGGGGAGTGCTCCGGGAGTACGGGGTCCGGGGTCCTTTGCTAAGGGCTATCCGGTCCCTGTACGACCGCAGCAGGAGCTTGGTTCGCATTGCCAGTAGTAAGTCAAACCTGTTTCCAGTGCATGTTGGCCTCCGCCAGGGCTGCCCTTTATCACCGGTTCTGTTCATTATTTTTATGGACAGAATTTCTACGCGCAGCCAGGGTGTAGAGGGGTCTGGTTTGGGAACCACAGAATCTCGTCTCTGCTGTTTATGGACGATGTGGTTCTGTTCGCTTCATCAAATCAGGACATTCAGCGTGCACTGGGGCAGTTTGCAGCCGAGTGTGAGGCGTCTGGGATGAAAATCAGCACCTCCATCCAAATCCGAGGCCATGGTTCTCGACCGGAAAAAGGTGCTTTGCCCTCTTCAGGTCGGTGGAGTGTCCTTGCCTCAAGTGGAGGAGTTTAAGTATCTTGGGGTCTTGTTCACGAGTGAGGGACGGATGGAGCGTGAGATCGATAGACGGATCGGTACAGCATCTGCAGTGATGCGGTCGCTGTATCGGACCGTCGTGGTGAAGAGAGAGCTGAGTAGGGGGGCAAAGCTCTCAATTTACTGATCGATCTACGTTCTGATCCTCACCTATTGAGATTTGGCTCATGACCGAAAGAACGAGCTCGCGGGTACAAGCGGCCGAGATGAGTTTCCTCCGCAGGGTGGCTGGGCGCACCCTTAGAGATAGGGTGAGGAGCTGGGTCACTCAGGAGGAGCTCGGAGTCGAGCCACTGCTCCTCCACGTCGAAAGGAGTCAGTTGAGGTGGCTCGGGCATCTTTTCCGGATGCCCCCTGGACGCCTCGCTGGAGAGGTGTTCCGGGCACGTCCCATTGGGAGGAGGCCCCGGGGAAGACCCAGGACACGCTGGAAGGATTACATCTCTCGGCTGCGAGATGCGGAAGCAGAAGAAAATGGATGGATGGATGGATACATATTAGGCCATGGAAGACTCCATTAAATTTTGGAAGTGATATGGATCTGGATCCAGATTCTGGATCAAGATTTCACTTTATATAGGCTTTGAAGGATTACATCAAAACTACTTCATGGATTCTCACCAAATTTTCAACATACAGTAGTGTTCAGAATAATAGTAGTGCTATGTGAGTAAAAAGATTAATCCAGGTTTTGAGTATATTTCTTATTGTTACATGGGAAACAAGGTACCAGTAAATTCGGTAGATTCTCACAAATCCAACAAGACCAAGCATTCATGATATGCACACTCTTAAGGCTATGAAATTAGGCTATTAGTAAAAAAAAAGTAGAAAAGGGGGTGTTCACAATAATAGTAAAACCCCTGGCAAAAATTATGGAATCACCGGCCTCGGAGGATGTTCATTCAGTTGTTTAATTTTGTAGAAAAAAGCAGATCACAGACATAACACAAAACTAAAGTCATTTCAAATGGCAACTTTCTGGCTTTAAGAAACACTATAAGATATCAGGAAAAAAAAATTGTGGCAGTCAGTAACGGTTACCTTTTCAGACCAAGCAGAGGGAAAAAATATATGGAATCACTCAATTCTGAGGAATAAATTATGGAATCATGAAAAACAAAAGAACGCTCCAACACATCACTAGTATTTTGTTGCACCACTTCTGGCTTTTATAATAGCTTGCAGTCTCTGAGGCATGGACTTAATGAGTGACAAACAGTACTCTCCATCAATCTGGCTCCAACTTTCTCTGATTGCTGTTGCCAGATCAGCTTTGCAGGTTGGAGCCTTGTCATGGACCATTTTCTTCAACTTCCACCAAAGATTTTCAGTTGGATTAAGATCCGGATTATTTGCAGGCCATGACATTGACCCTGTGTGTCTTTTTGCAAGGAATGTTTTCACAGTTTTTGCTCTATGGCAAGATGCATTATCATATTGAAAAATGATTTCATCATCCCCAAACATCCTTTCAATTGATGGGATAAGAAAAGTGTCCAAAATATCAACATAAACTTGTGCATTTATTGATGATGTAACAGCCATCTCCCCAGTGCCTTTACCTGACATGCAGCCCCATATCATCAATGACTGTGAAAATTTACATGTTCTCTTCAGGCAGTCATCTTTATAATTCCCATTGGAACGGCACCAAACAAAAGTTCCAGCATCATCACCTTGCCCAATGCAGATTCGAGATTCATCACTGAATATGACTTTCATCCAGTCATCCACAGTCAACGATTGCTTTTCCTTAGCCCATTGTAACCTTGTTTTTTTCTGTTTAGGTGTTAATGATGGCTTTCGTTTAGCTTTTCTGTATGTAAATCCCATTTCCTTTAGGCCGTTTCTTACAGTTTGGTCACAGACGTTGACTCCAGTTTCCTCCCATTTGTTCCTCATTTGTTTTGTTGTGCATTTTCGATTGTGGAGACATATTGCTTTAAGTTTTCTGTCTTGACGCTTTGATGTCTTCCTTGGTCTACCAGTATGTTTGCCTTTAACAACCTTCCCATGTTGTTTGGGTTTGGTCCAGAGTTTAGACACAGCTGACTGTGAACAACCAACACCTTTTGCAACATTGCATGATGATTTACCCTCTTTTAAGAGTTTGATAATCCTCTCCTTTGTTTCAATTGACATCTCTCGTGTTGGAGCCATGATTCCTGTCAGTCCACTTGGTGCAACAGCTCTCCAAGGTTTGATCACTCCTTTTTAGATGCAGACTAATGAGCAGATCTGATTTGATGCAGGTGTTAGTTTTGGGGATGAAAATTTACAGGGTGATTCCATAATTTATTCCTCAGAATTAAGTGAGTCCATATTTTTTTCCCTCTGCTTGGTCTAAAAAAGTAACCGTTACTGACTGACACAATTTTTTTCTTGATTTCTTATAGTGTTTCTTAAAGCCAGAAAGTTGCCATTTGAAATAACTTTAGTTTTGTGTCATGTCTGTGATCTGCTTTTTTTCTACAAAATTAAACAACTGAATGAACATCCTCCGAGGCCGGTGATTCCATAATTTTTGCCAGGGGTTGTAGCATCTACTGTTGACGCTACAAACTCGAAACTATTATGTTCAAACTGCTTTTTTAGCAATCCTCTGAATCACTAAACTAGTATTTAGTTGTATAACCACAGTTTTTCATGATTTCTTCACATCTGCAAGGCATTAATTTTGTTGGTTAGGAACCATGATTTTGCTCGGTTACTAGTGTGCAAGATTTTGCTCATTTATGAGTGTGCTTGGGGTCATTGTCTTGTTGAAACACCCATTTCAAGGGCATGTCCTCTTCAGCATAAAGCAACATGACCTCTTCAAGTATTTTGACATATCCAAACTGATCCATGATACCTGGTATGCGATATATAGGCCCAACACCATAGTAGGAGAAACATGCCCATATCATGATGCTTGCACCACCATGCTTCACTGTCTTCACTGTGAACTGTGGCTCAAATTCAGAGGCTGGGGGTCGTCTCACAAACTGTCTGCAGCCCTTGGACCCAAAAAGAAGAATTTTACTCTCATCAGTCCACAAAATATTCCTCCATTTCTCTTTAGGCTAGTTGATGTGTTCTTTGGCAAATTGTAACCTCTTCTGCACGTCTTTTATAACAGAGGGACTTTGCAGGGGATTCTTGCAAATAAATTAGCTTCACACAGGCGTCTTCTAACTGTCACAGCACTTACAGGTAACTGCAGACTGTCTTTGATCATCCTAGAGCTGATCAATGGGTGAGCCTTTGCCATTCTGGTTATTCTTCTATCCATTTTGATGGTTGTTTTCCATTTTCTTCCACGCGTCTCTGGTTTTTTTTGTCCATTTTAAAGCATTGGAGATCACTGTAGATGAACAGCCTATAATTTTTTGCACCTGCGTATAAGTTTTACCCTCTCCAATCAACTTTTTAATCAAACTACGCTGTTTTTCTGAACAATGTCTTGAACGTCCCATTTTCCTCAGGCTTTCAAAGAGAAAAGCATGTTCAACAGGTGCTGGCTTCATCCTTAAATAGGGGACACCTGATTCACACCTGTTTGTTCCACAAAACTGACGAACTCACTGACTGAATGCCACACTACTATTATTGTGAACACCCCCTTTTCTACTTTTTTTGTACTAATAGCCCAATTTCATAGCCTTAAGAGTGAGCATATAATGAATGCTTGGTCTTGTTGGATTTGTGAGAATCTACTGAATCTACTGGTACCTTGTTTCCCATGTAACAATAAGAAATATACTCAAAACCTGGATTAATCTTTTTAGTCACATAGCACTACTATTATTCTGAACACTACTGTAGACAGATATTAGGGCATGGAAGACTCGCCTAAATTTTTTTAGGTGATCCGGATTCTGGATCAAGAATTCCCTTTATGTAGGCTTTGAAGGATTACTTCAGAACTACTTCACGCATTCTCACCAAATTTGCACCACAGATAGATATTAGGGCATGGAAGACTCCATTGAATTTTGGAGGTTATCCGAATCCGGATTGGCAGATGTCAGAAATCTCTGATTGCTCTTGTCATGTCTTGTTCCATCATTGGACATTTTTGTGTAGACTTGGCCTTTGCATCAGACGACCATACAGTGAATCCATAAAGTATTCACAGTGCTTCACTTTTCCCACATTTTGGCATGTCACAGCCTAATTCTAAAATTGATTAAATTAAATTTTCCCTCAAAATTCTACTCATTCCCCATAATGACAATGTGAAAAAAGATTGAGATTTTTGCAAATTCATAAAAAAAAATTAAAAAAATAAGAAATCACTTGTACATAAGTATTCACAGCCTTTGCCAGGTGCATCTTGTTTCTACGGATCGTCCTTGAGATGTTTCTACAGCTCAGTTTTACTCCACCTGGGTAAATTCAGTCAACTGCCTTTCCAAATCATGTCCACATACCTGTCTACAAATAAGGTCCCACAGTTTACAGTGCATGTCAGAACACAAACCAAGCATGAAGTCAAAGGAATTGTCTGCAGACCTCTGAGACAGGATTGTCTCAAGGCACAAATCTGGGGAAGGGTACAGAAATATTTTTGCTGCTGTGAAGGTCCCATTAAGCACAGTGGCCTCTATAATCTGTAAATGGAAGAAGTTCAGATCCACCAGTACTCTTCCTAGGCCCATCTAAACTGAATGATGGGGGGAGAAGGGCCTAGGTCAGGGAGGAGTCCAAGAACCTGATGGTCACTCTGTCAGAGCTCTGGCATTGCTCTGTGGAGAGAGAACCTTCAAGAAGGACAACCATCTCTTCGCCAATCAGGCCTATGTGGTGGATTGGCCAGACGGAAGTGAATCCTTAAAAAAGGCACATGGCAGCCTGCCTGGAGTTTGCCACTAGGCACCTGAAGGACCGTTAGACCATGAGAAACATAATGGTCTGATGGCATGAAGATTGAACTCTTTGGCGTGAATGCCAGGCGTCATGTTTGGAGGAAACCAGGTGGTGGCAGCATCATGCTGTGGGAATATTTTTCAGCAGCAGCACAGGGAAACTAGTCAGGATTGAGGGAAAGATGAATACAGCAATGTACAGAGGCATCCAAGATAAACACCTGGCCCAGAGCACTCAACCTCAGACTAGGGCGACAGTTCATCTTTCATGACTCTAAGCACACAGCCAAGACATGAAAGGTGTGCCTTCAGGACAACTCTGTGAATGTCCTTGAGTGGCCCAGCCAGAGCCTAGAACTGAATCTGATTGAATATCTCTGGAGATATATGAAAATGGCTGTGCACCAACAGTCTCCATCCAATCTGATGGTGCTTGAGAAGTGCTGCAAAGAAGAATGGACAAAACTGCCTAAAGATAGGTGCACCAAGCTTGTGGCATCATATTCCAGAAGACTTGAGACTGTAATTGCTGGCAAAATTGCATCAACAAAGTATTGAGCAAAGGATGTGAATACTTACGTTCATATAATTTCCTAGTTTTTTTGTTTAAATAAATTTGCAAATATTAAAAATCATGTTATCATTATGGGGTGTTTCTGCGTAGAATTTTGAGGGAAGAAATGAATGTATTCCATTTTTGGAATAACACAACAAAATGTGGAAAACGTGAAGTGCTGTGAATGCTTTCCCGGATGCACTGTACACTGTTGACGATGCAGTACTTAATTATTTTCATTAAATCTCACAGTAGAACATCACGTATCACAGACTTGATCTTCTTTCTGGAGTTACAAACGCTTGTAAGTGCTTTATTGATTGTCAAAGAATGGAACACTTTTTTTCTCCTCACATGCAGCTTTTGCCCTCTCCTTTTGTGTGAAGAGTTCCAGCATCAATTCTTCCATGTCATCTCTGGGTGACTCATCACAGAGATAGGCTTCTCAGTTCTTCTGTCTCTCCATTATCTCACACCAATTACAAGTTTTGTGAAGATTTCACCAATTGGATCTTCCTGCCTGAGTGGCTGTCCTTTGTTTCATTTCTGCTTTTTTTATTCTTATATTCTAACGATGTTGATTGTCTGAGCTGGATCAGGTGGCCTCAGTTACATGGACATCTGAGCTTCCCTTTGGTGTCCTCCAGGCTTCCCCCACTCCCACTGCCCATTTCACACAAATCCTCCCTCGCCTCACCCTTCCCACAGATTGCACAAGGGAGTTTCCACTCTCCCAGCATGCGTACGAACACCACTCTCTGATGCAATACTCAGAGTTGCGTGCAGTTTTCCCTTGCGGCAATCTAGTGGACAGCATTACAAACATGACCCAGCAGCACTGTTTTCAGGACTCAGTCTAAATGATCTCTCATGCCAAAACAATGTGGAGCAAGGACAATATACTTTACATCTTCCTTCAAAAGATGAGCCGCACATGACAAGAGTGGATGCTAATGAACCAACCGCATGACACTTTTGAATGGAAGGCATCAAAATATCATCATACAGAGGACAGGAAAAAAGCACAAAATCTCACTAATTCAAACTGTAACAATACAGCAGTAAAGTGACAGAATGGCATCACAAGTTCTGGAACACGAAATTCTTCATGACCTGAAAAATCTATGACTTTGTGAAATTCCTGGTGCAAAAGCAGGCAATGACTGCCTCCCATTCTAACCCAATCTCACACCATTTCGTAATGGCATCATGAAATGTAAATTAATCTGTGGTCCATGCTCCATAATGAAAATGTGGCGCATTTCCTGACGAGAGCATGATTTCATTTTGTGATGGGAGCACGAAATGCGAGGTGACATGAAGGTGTCGGCGGGGGGGGGGGTATTGTTAGGGGAAGGGGTAGGGTTATTAGGTTATAGTTAGGGGAAGGGGTAACATTTATCAATTTTCTAAACTGGCTTACCCCAATCAAAAAGCGGCCGGGGGGTGTCTATCCCAGCAGTCATAGGGTGTGAGGCAGGGTATAGCCTGGACAGGATGCCAGTCTATCACAGGGCCGCATAGAGACAAACAAACTCATTCACACTTGCATGTACACCTATGGCCTAATTATTTATATTATTTAGAGTCACAGGGTCACCTAACCTGCATATCCTTAGAAGAGGGAGGAAGCCCGGATCACCCAGAGGGAACCCACACAGACCAGCCCAGTCTCATGTTTTTTTTTTTGTTTTGTTTTGTTTTGTGCCCCATCACGAAACATACCCCATTTTCGTGACACGGTTTTTTATTTTCCTATTATAATCCTCCCCTACTCCTAACTCTAACCAAAACCATAGAGTAAGTGTCTACCCTCCCCAAACCCTAACTGCCCCAGACCCCACCCCCGTCACACCGCACATTTCCTTCCCCCATCACGAAATTCATTTGTGCCCTCATCACAAAAAGTGCCCCATTTCTGTGCCCCCGCCGCAAACCCATAGATTAATGTACTTTTCTTAACCTAGTCTCATGAACTGCCATGAGAATGGGTTGCACAAACACAGGGGGAACATGCAAACTCCACACAGAAAGGAACAGGCGGGAAGTGATCCCACAACCTTCTTACTGTGAGGCCACAATTCAATTTATTATACATCTGACTGAAATCCTTTGTTCTGATTGGCTGATTTGCACGTAATAATTGCAATACTTTTCACAATAAATCATCCAAAGTTAACAATAGCTACATTATTGACTGATTCTGCACCATTTCCGGCAACATTATGATTGCAGACTGATTTTGTCATAACAGGGCAACAATGTCTCACGCATGCGCAGTGGTGATGCGCCGCAGACGACTACTCATCTCTCTCTCTCTCTCTCTACGTCAAGACATCATGTATACTGATGGGATGAATGCTCTTCTATCCATGAAAGACAGTGAGAGTACCATGAAAGGTATCAAGAAATGTTCCGAACTGTTTAAGGAGTTTTTAGTGAAGGACGACGGGAAAGATTTGCATGGTGTTTCACCCGACGAGTTCGAGAAGCTCCCCACTGCTGTGCTCCAAGTCTGGCCAGAGGCTGAAACACAGTACCATGAACTCACTACGGTATGAGATATCCAGGTACCTTAAGGATAAGAGTACTGACATTATGGAGAATGCTGAGTTTGAATGGGAAATGACTTAGCAAATTTTTCACATAATTGTAAAGATAAATTTATTAACTACACAGATGTATAAATTTATTAACTACACAGATGTATAATAAAACAAATGGTGACTGGTTTATTGGGCAGCATAATGGTGTCACCCCTTGGGGATCATTGTTGCCCGCGGCCTTCGGCCTTGGGCAACAGTGATCCCTTGGGGTAACATTCCATTATGCTGCCCTCCAAACCAGTCACTATTTGTATATTATTTCATTTACATAGCGCCAAATCACAACAAAACTGCCTCAAGGCACTTCACACAGCACTTAGCAACAGTGCTAACCACTGAAGCAATGTGCTGCCCAACATTAAAAAAAATTAACTAAAATGCAGACTGGACTGAATAAATAATTAAAAGCTTCAACAGCTTTGATCTCTACATTTATTCTTCAGGGGTTTTTTCATAGCTAATCCAAATGAAATGATTCAATGACTTCATAGTATCAGCATGGATATAAAAAAGCCTCTGACACAAAATTTAGGCCATGCATTTGATGATTAGGAGTTACTGCAGTCAGACAGGATTGACACCATATTCTGCAGTCCAGGCTGCGGATTTCAGCAGCAATTTGCTGCAGAGGTTCTTGTGTAATTCTACGGTTTCCCTGTATTGCAACAATCAGTTGAACTCTTCTAAAGACCTACTGAATAATTCTAATGAATTTTATAATGTATTCACGAGTTGTGAATCTGTTGGGTGCCAGATGTGCGCCAGTAATCTTTCTGGATGTGGACGGATGCAGCGATTCAGCCACAGCTCCACTATTACGTGTTGAAAACACGCCTGCTTCCTGTTAAAATATGACATCACTCGATTTATTGGGCGCATTCCCTCGTTTAGTACCACTGTTATATTACATATGTATTACATATATATTACAAATCTGACAAAGACTTAAAAATTAGTGTGCGTGCTGTAAAACATCAGGAAAGCAAATATTTCGGATGTCAAACATCCCTATGGTTGGAGAGGTTTCAGTTTCACCATCACAAATTATTTACAGATTTGGACCTGGAGAAATATTAACACCGTGGATGCGGCAGATTGAACCACGGATCTGTCGCATTTACCTTTTCCAACATTGCGTAGCCTGCAAACGGTAATTTATGCAATAATATAATATATTCTAACTAATTTCACAAGAGGTTTAGTTAAATTTAGGATAACGTACAGAGCGAGGCGGTGGAATAATTTTACGACCTGACAGTGACAGCTATCTGATCCAGCGTTCAATGTCATTCTAACATCACGCCAGAGCCTCCATACGTTTTAACCCTTCACTTAACATACTATCAAAACCAAAGATAAACTTAAGCAGCATGAACATTTTACAACGTTTGGACATAAAATCTGCTCTTACCCCCATCTCAGCGCAGTCACTCAGGTTTCCTCAGAGGATGAATTGATTTTAAGCTGGATTCAACCAGAACAAGCAGCTTTAAGGCAGGCAGAGGGGACAGAAAAAAGGCTTTTGTCTGATTTTTAAGAGGAAAAAATATTTCTTACTAGACGCTAGCTAACGCCGCGATGACTAATCAATTAACCGCAGTTAGCTAACGAAATGCCCTAAAATGTCATTTTCTCAGCACAGCGGGCGTCGGGTAAGTTGACAAAGGCAACGTTTCATCGGACACCTTGGCGAAGCAGCAGGCCGTTCGGATGAGAATGAAAAGAGCTCGCTGTTTAGTGATAAAATGTTAAAATGACGGTGAGGCGTCGGACATCAGCGTCACGACTGGCGCAGACGATGCCGGCGGAAAGTAGAGCCGGACAGCCTGCTTCTTCTTTGGATGCGGTATCCCTGCGCTGCTGTGCGCAGGCTGACGCAGCACGCCCTGCTCATGAGTTACATGTGTCACGGTCGCAGATGAAACAAGAGCCATCGTTGCTGCATTCAAACACTCTGGAAATATTGGACTTGTGACAAATTTTTATCTTAAAATTTCATATTTATTGAAATTCATTCATGTACCGAGCATTTGAACCATGGGATTCAGCTGGCTTCGTGTTGTCTTGACCGCTTTAGTAGATAAATGGGGAGTTATTCACTGTATGTTTTGTCTTCTGATACAATAAATAAATTAAAGCATCCAGCTGTGTTGCTGATCAAACTGTGCTGTTACATTTGGATTTGGGTGACTATCGCCCTGTTAAGAACCAGCTGATACTTGGGCGGGGGGAAGCTATGTTCACCAGGAGATAATAAATGCCAATAAGCAATATGTAGTTAGTCATTTAAGGGTTTTAGTGAAACCTGATTATGCTTAAATTCAAACTGGTGCATGAGAAATTGATTCTGGGTGTTCAGTTGGAATTTGGTCAAAAGCAGCTCAATTTTGTTCAAGTTATTATGTGCAGAAGAAAGTGTGACTGACACCAAAATGGAGTGTAATTCTATATATTCCCCCTTCTGGCTTTACAACGGGTGGGTAATAAAAATAGTTTAAGGCATTGCATCAAGTGTTAGGATTATTGTTGTGCAATACATTATCCACACAGGCAGAGAAAGAAAGGCTGCAGGCTTCAATTTTGCCATTTCTCCAAGCTGTTCCCACTGGAAAAGGCCATTGGGATGCACATATATATGTATACATAACCCTACTGCAGCATATAGATGGCTGCAGTCAGGAGATGTCGGTGGGCCAGCTGTCTGCCTGGATGATTGCCATTCAGTGCCCAGGCTGATACTGCTGTTTGGTAGACGCGAGGACCTCACTCATGCTCACAGACCATCTTACTCAGTCACCTTAAACTCACCCCTCCACCTATTTTTGGTTCCAGCACAGAGCAGATCCCTATTAAGAGCTGCACCCACTGTGTTACCATGCCCGCTATGCCAACAATTCCATTGCTGTGACTATGCAAAAGGTCAGTGATGGGCAAAGCACTGTCATTTGACACCTCCAAATGGGACGTGATGGTGTGGGGAATAACAGGGGTGCATGCAGGATTTTGAGGATCACCTGGCTAGGCATTAATCACAGTCACGTCATAAAAAATAATTAGGGTGCAATATATGTTATTAATATGTAATAATATTTTATATATAATTGAGTTTTATATATATATATATATATATATATATATATATATATATATATATATATATATATATATATATATATATATATATATATATATATATAGTGATTTGTGCATAAAAGGTCATATTCCAAGGCTTTGGGGAATCCAATATACTCTGTAAAATAAAGTGGATGGATGGATCATGAATGGATGGACAGAAAAATACAGTCAGTTACATAAGTATTTGGACAATGAGTTTTTGTAAATCTGCCACTGTGTTTCATGGCGTAGCTGTAGTGTAGCATTCCAGCTTTAATCCAAGGGTCGAACAAAAATTTTGCGTTATCCATTTAAGAATTACAATCATTGTTAGAGTTGTATATGTGGTGTCATGTTCTGTTAGTGTCACTGTTATATAGTCTGTGGAGTACATTTAAAAGGCATAATTTTACAAATTCTAATAAAAGATGTCTGAATTTTGTATTTTTGTATTTTTTTTAATTGATGCTGTAAAAAAAAAATCAAATGTCTACAAGCTCAAGTGGGCACAAATGTTTTCGTAGCCTTGTAAACTCCTTCAATTCAAATAAAACAGGTCAACACAACTGACTATTATTATGTGATTGTTTAATGTCGATTTAGTTCTTGGCAGTAACATCCATCTCTCTGGGCACCCATCAGGGCCCCCTTACTGTGGGTTACGCCCCTGTCACAACACCAGTCAAGCAGAATAAACTTAAGATAGAAATCATATGGAAACAATGTGATATTTGCATTTATCCAAAGCAAAGCTGCAGCTCCACATGCTTTATTTCAGTATGCACCACCGGCTGTGGACGATTAGGTATTTACACAGCCATTTTTATAGCCTGTAAATAGAGCAGGAGACCATGAATAACATGCAGCTGCCATGTACAAACACACACATGCTGCCTGAGTGAAGCAACCTGAAAACAAATTCTATGTAAATAAAGAGGAAACATGTTGTATTCCATGTTACGACTAAATGAGACATTAAGCGTATGAGTGTCTGCCTGTCACTGCACCCTTGCACACAGTTGTGTATAGACATGTTTAACCATGTGCACAGATGCTGATGCATGACTGTGTGCCCACCTGCATCTGACAGCAGCCGTCTCCTGCAAACTGACTGGACTCAGCTCTGGTGTGTAGCTGGTTTAAGGGTTTACATACTGCACACCGATCTTCACTTATGTCAATTGTTTTAGTTTTATTTTAACAGTTATGTTTATGTTATCAAATGCTTTTTGTATCATTAGCTGGACAACAACCAAATGAAACACAAGATTCAAAAAGCATATGCAAGTCAATCAAATCAAGTCAAATCAAATGTACTTTATTGTCCCCACTGGGAAATTTTTCTAAATTTTATTCTTGGACATAAGTGCTACATGCTACAGAGCAGAAAGTGACAAATGACACAAAAAGACAGATGCACCACTGATAAAACTACTAAATCAAAGAATGATTAAAACAGCCAAAAAGATAATGCTATCTATAAAATTTGCAACCCTGTAAAAATAGTTACATTAAAAACCAGTGTGCAAATACTAAAGTGCCAAGTACAGTGCATTCTGAATTCACAGCACTTCACTTTTTCCACATTTTGTTATGATACAGCCTTATTCCAAAAGGGATGAAATTCATTTTTTTACATAATGACAATGTGAAAAAAAGTTTATTTTTGAGACTTTTGCCAATTTATTAAAAATAAAAAACTAAGAAATCACATGTACATAAGTATTCACAGCCTTTGCCATGAAGCTCACAATTGAGCTTAGGTGCATCCTGTTTCCACTGATCATCCTTGAGATGTTTCTACAGCTTTATTGGAGTCCACCTGGGGTAAATTCAGTTGATTGGACATGATTTGGGAAGACACACACCTGTCTACATATAAGGTCCCACAGTTGACAGTGCATGTCAGAGCACAAACCAAGCATGAAGTCTAAGCAATTTCTGCTGCTTTGAATGTCCCAATGAGCTCAGTGGACTCCATCATCTGTAAACGGAAGAAGTTTGCACAAAGACTTTTCCGAGAACTGGCCACACGTCTAAAGTGAACAATCGGGGGAGAAGGGCCTTAGTCGGGGAGGTGACCAAGAACCTGATGATCACTCTGTCAGAGTTCCAGCATTCCTCTGTGAAGAGAGGAGAACCTTCCAGAAAGACAACCTCTGCAGCAATCCACCAATCATGCCTGTATGATAGAGTGGCCAGACAGAAGCCACTCTTTAGTAAAAGGAACATGGCAGCCCACCTGGAGTTTGCCACTGATGACACCAGTAGAAGATTGAACTCTTTGGCATGAATGCCAGCAGTCAAGTTTGGAGGGAACCAGGCACCGTCCCAACAGTGAAGCATGGTGGTGGCAGCATCATGGTGTGAGGATGTTTTTCAGATGAATTCAGCAATGCACAGAGACATCCTGAATGAAAACCTGCTCCAGAGCACTCCTGGTCTCAGACTGGGGCGACAGTTCACCTTTCAGGAGGACAATGACTCTAAGCACACAGCCAAGATATCAAAGCAGTGGCTTCAGGACAACTCTGTGAATGTCCTTGAGTGGCTCAGCCAGAGCCCAGACCTGAATCCAACTGAACATCTCTGGAGAGATCTGAAAATGACTGTGCACCGACGCTCCCCCTCCAACCTAATGGAGCTTGAGAGGTACTGCAAAGAGGAATGGACAAAACTGCACCAAGCTTGTGGCATCATATTCTAGAAGACTTGAGGCTGTAATTGCTGCCAAAGGTACATCAACAAGGTAATGAGAAAAGTGTCAGCAAAGCTGACTTGTGAGTTGGGGCGTACTCCACCCATGGCAGATGAGTACTCCAGGACGATGCATGGGAAGATGTGACACATTGGAGGGTGGACTCAAGTTCTTTATTTGCCTGTTCCGCTTGGCTGTTGATCTGTGGATGGAACATGGATGAGAGACTGACCGAGGCCCCAAGAGCTGAGCATAATGTCTGTCATACCTGGGAGGTGAACTGGGTTCCTTGGTCCTAAACATCCACTGGTATGCCATGTAGTTGGAACACATGGTGGACTAGGAGGTCAGTGGTCTCCTGGGCAAATGGTAGCTTTGGCAGGGCCACAAAATGTGCTGCCTTGGAGAATCTGTCTACAATGGTGAGGACTGTGGTGTGACACGAGAGGGAGGCAGTCTAGTGATGAAGTCCAGGCAGATCTGACACCAGGGGCATCAGCAGGGGCCGGACGAAACTGGCTGGAAGTTGGTGATGTGACTTGCCCCTGGCGCAGATGGTGCATGCCTGAATAAAGTTCTTCACATTGGCCTGAACCGTGGGCCACCAGAAATGGCGATGAACTATATCCAGAGTCCAATGTATTCCGGAATGGCAGGTGAGTTTTGAGCGGGCTTCAGAAGGTACAAACTGCCGTCTCCAGGATCTGGATGTTGACGTTAAGCCTTTCGGATGACTCTCTCTATATCCCAGGAGAGGACACCCAGAACAACGTCTGTGGGCAGGATCCGGTCTGGAGATGTGGGTTGGTCTGTGGGACAGAACTGACTGGACAGTGGATCGGGTTTAGTGTTCTTTGAATGTGGACAGTAGATGATGGTGAAGTTGAATTGTCCAAAGAAGAGTGACCACCTGGCCTGCCTGGAGTTTAGGCATTTGGCAGACTGGGTGTAAGCAAAAATTTTGCAGCCAGTCCAAACAAGGAACAGAACTGCAGTACCTTCTCGCCAGTGTCTCCACTCCTCCATTGCCTCCTTGACCACCAGGAGTTCCCGTTTGCCCACATCATAGTTCTGTTCTGCGGGAGTCAGATACCGGGAGAAGTAGGCACAAGGATGCCGATGGTTGTCACCCTCAGCTCAATGGGACAGGATGCCTTCAATCCCGATGTCAGAGGCATCAACCTCCACAATGAATTGGCGGTCCAGATTTGGTTGGCTTAAGACGGGAGCTAAGGAGAAATGAGGTTTGAGTGTTGAACACCAGGGACTTCCAGATGCCAGATGTAGGGGAGACACACTCCAGAGGGCTCCTGGTTCACTTTCTGCTACTTTTTTATTTTACCAATCATTACCAATAAGAACCTTAAATTGACTAACATCGTTTGCGGCTAGCAACCCACTGATATCAACCAAAGCTTCAACATCTGAAGAACTCGCAACTTCTGTGCCCACTGCCATAGACCAACTGTCTGCAGAATTTGCAAAACAGTGGGATGACATCTCATTCTTGATCCAAGAAGCAGTTAAACCACTAAAGGCCTCACTAGATTCACTTAAAACAACAGCGGACTCTTTTCAAAAGTGCCTTACCTCCGTGGAGTCTGTAGCTGGTGACAATTTTGAATGTTTAGCAGCAGCAGAGTTGACCATCATTGAGCTTCAAACCCAAAACCAATCTCTCCAGGATAGAGTGGATGACCTCGATAACCGTTCACAGAGAACCAACCTCCCCATAATAAACATCCTTGAAGGCAGCAAGGATGGTAAAGATCCAGTCAAGTTCACGAAGAGTTGTTGATGCACATTACGGGCCCTGACATCTTTCCTGCACCACCGGAATTGGAGAGAGCCCATCGGACCCTGACCTTCAGGACTGGCCATGGGAAATCCCGCTGCACGTTCCTGGTCTACTTTTCCAAATTCCAACAGAAAGAGGCTGTCCTGCTCTGGACCCGAAAACATGAGCTGAAATATCAGGGTGTCACTATCCGTGTATCAGGATGTTAGCACTGCACTGGCCAAGAAACAGGCCGCGTTCAACAGCGTGAAATGAGCCCTCTGCCAGAAGAACGTGAAGTTCCACCTGCTGTACCCAGCCCGGCTGTGGGTCATGGTGCTGAAGCTCATCTCGCCTGATGAAGCTCAGAGGTTCTATGATGAGAAGTTCACATCCTCGTGATTTATAGTACGGACACTGACTGATGTTACAGCTGAACTTATTTTAGATTTAAGTTTTTATCAATAAATTCCCTGTTATACAGTAATCTGTTTGCTGTTTCAGTTTATGTGTTCTCTCTTATGTGTGATTATCTGTTCTAGAGACATTTCACTTAACCATTACATACATACAATTGCTCTAGTCCAGCCTGTTTGTTTTTCAGTCTAAATATGAGAAGGTTCTCAGACTGGTTATTTTAATGATACTGGGGGCCCTCCTGAGTAGAAGGACTCAGAAGCTGTATGGATATAGCATGTAGCCTGCAGCTTGTCTCAGGGAGAGGGACAAGAATAGGCTTAGTTCTGATTTTAATTTTGTTGTTAAAGAGGGTTTGGGTTACACTTCTAGATTTCTGCAAATCTTATTTTCACCTGCACTCAGAAACAACGTCTATGAAGGTATAATTTTTGTCTTAATAACTTTTCGTGTTGTTATTATATTTCCAATTTTAGCTAAACACTCACCTGCTGGTAAAAGATCAGAACAGACTAAAAAAAGGGTGGGTTGGGTAAGTGTTCCATTCAAATTTTAACACAAGAACATGTGGAACAGCCATATTGGTACATAAGAATATTCAGTTTAATGCAACCGCTATTATTTCAGATCCACAAGGAAGATTTGTAATGGTACCTGGGCTCCTCTTCCTCTTATGCTCCAAACTGGGACAATGAGGACTTTATAAAAAATGGTTGTTCTACCCCCGAAGTCATGAACACTTCAAAGATGGCTAAGTTGCTCGCGACTTTCATGCATCAAATAGGGAGTGTTGACCCTTGGCGTTTTTTATTTCCACAAAAGAAGTCATTCTTTTTCATTTCCCTGGTGCATCATTCATATACTAGAAAAGATTACTTTTTTATCGATCAAACCCTTTTTCCATATGTTAGGAAAGCCGAATATTCCACCATAATTGAATCTGATCATGCCCCTGTGTTACTGGATATTGAATTTCCTCTTTATAAGTTGTAACACCCCCCCTCCCCCCCAGAAATCTGATAAACATTTACTATCTGATAGTGCCTTCTGTAAACTAATATCCCAGAAAATTGATTACAGTCCAGGGGTGGTGGGTCCAGGGGTGGGTCCCTTCCAGCCGAAGGGACTTACTTACTATAGAAACAAACCAAAAGGACAATATTTCCCATCGCATTCTATGGGAAACCTGAAAGCTGTAATCATGGACAAGATTATATCATACAGATATAAGCAGGATACGCCCAAACGTATCGTGAGGGTCTGCTGTGAACGACTGGCGGAACCCTCTGTCAGCGAGGTCTTCAATTCCCACCTCCAGGAGAGCTTCTCCCAGATCCCGGGGAAGGTTGGAGACATGGAGTCCGAGTGGACCATGTTCTCCACCTCCATTGTTGATGCAGCTGCTCATAGCTGTGGTCGCAAGGTCTCTGGTGCGTGTCGCGGTGGCAAGCCCGAACCCAGTGGTGGACGCCGGAAGTAAGGGATGCCGTCAAGTTGAAGAAGGACTCCTACTTATCTTTGTTGGTAGGTGGGACCCTGGAGGCAGCTGACAGGTACCAGCAGGCCAAGCGTGCCACAGCCCATGTGGTCGCAGAGGCAAAAACTCGGGTCTGGGAGGAGTTCAGGGAGGCCATGGAGGAGGACTATGAGTCGGGCTTGAAGAGATTCTTGCAAACTGTCCGGCGCGTCAGGAGGCGGAAGCAGCTCTCCACCAGCACTGTTTATGGTGCAGGTGGGGAGCTGTTGGACTTGACTGGGGATGTTGTCGGGCGGTGGAAAGAATACTTCAAGGATCTCCTCAGTCTCATCGTCACGTCTTCCGAAGAGGAAGCAGAGACTGGGGACTCAGAGGCGGACTCATCCATTACCCAGGCCGAAGTCACTGAGGTGGTTAGAAAGCTCCTCGGTGGCAAGGCTCCTGGGGTGGATGAAATCCATCCTGAGTACCTTAAGTCTCTGGATGTTGTGGGACTGTCTTGGCTGACACGCCTCTGCAACATCGCGTGGCAATCGGGGACAGTGCCTCTGGACTGGCAGACTGGGGTGGTGGTCCCTCTGTTTAAGAAGGGGGACCGGAGGGTGTGTTCCAACTATAGGGGGATCACACTCCTCAGCCTCCCTGGTGAGGTCGATTCCAGAGTACTGGAGAGGAGAATTCGACCGATGGTCGAACCTTGGATTCAGGAGGAGCAGTGTGGTTTTCTTCTTGGTTGCTGCACACTGGACCAGCTCTACACACTCCATCGGATGCTCGAGGGCTCATGGGAGTTCGCCCGACCAGTCCACATATGTTTTGTGGATCTGGAGAAGGTGTTCGACCGTGTCCCTCGGGGCACCCTGTGGGGGGTGCTCCAGGAGTACGGGGTCCGGGGTCCTTTGCTAAGGGCTATCCGGTCCCTGTACAACCGCAGCAGGAGCTTGGTTCGCTTTGCCGGTAGTAAGTCAAACCTGTTTCCAGTGCACGTTGGCCTCCGCCAGGGCTGCCCTTTGTCACCGGTTCTGTTCATTATTTTTATGGACAGAATTTCTAGGCGCAGCCAGGGTGTAGATGGGGTCTGGTTTGGGAACCACAGAATCTCGTCTCTGCTGTTTGCGGACGATGTGGTTCTGTTGGCTTCGTCAAATCAGGACCTTCAGCATGTACTGGGGTGGTTTGCAGCCGAGTGTGAAGCGTCCGGCATGAAAATCAGCACCTCCAAATCCGAGGCCATGGTTCTTGAACGGAAAAAGGTGCTTTGCCCTCTTCAGGTCGGTGGAGTGTCCTTGCCTCAAGTGGTGGAGTTTAAGTATCTCGGGGTCTTATTCACGAGTGAGGGACGGCTGGAGCGTGAGATCGATAGACGGATCGGTGCAGCATCTGCAGTGATGCGGTCGCTGTATCGGACCGTTGTGGTGAAGAGAGAGCTGAGTAGGGGGCAAAGCTCTCGATTTACCGATCAATCTACATTCTGATCCTCACCTATGGTCATGAGATTTGGCTCATGACCAAAAGAACGAGATCGCGAGTACAAGCGGCCGAGATGAGTTTCCTCCGCAGGGTGGCTGGGCGCTCCCTTAGAGATAGGGTGAGGAGCGCTGTCACTCGGGAGGAGCTCGGAGTCGAGCCCCTGCTCCTCCATGTCAAAAGGAGTCAGTTGAGGTGGCTCAGGCATCTTTTCCAGATGCGCCCTGGACGCCTCGCTGGAGAGGTGTTCCGGGCACGTCCCATTGGGAGGAGGCCCCGGGGAAGACCCAGGACACGATGGAGGGACTACATCTCTCGGCTGGCTTGGGAACGCCTTGGGGTTCCCCTGGAGGAGCTGGGGGAGGTGTGTGTGGATCGGGAGGTCTGGGCGGCTTTGCTTGAGCTGCTGCCCCCGCGACTCGACTCCGGATAAAGTGGAAGAAAATGGATGGATGGATGGATGGATAGATATAAGCAGGAAGAGCTTATTAAATGAGTTAATGTGGTGGATGCTCAATACTCCATTTCACCTCACAGGGGTTAAGTTTCTCACTGTGTTCAGATTGAATCAATTCGCTCCTCTGTTATAATTAAAGTGTGGCCTAGTTCCCTCACTGCTTTTTCATCCCTTCAGCAGGCACCATCACTGAACTTTATTTTTTAATCCTTCCTGGGGTAGTTACGAAGGAGGTAAGCAGATCTCTGTTTTAGTTCTCACACCTAGAAAATCCTCAAGATATTCACAGTGTGATCTGTCGTACTGAAACATTGTGCTTAATGGGGACATCAGTGACGGTAACAAGAATGAGGCTCTCATGTTCTCCGTCCAGTGAAATCAAAGAAGTGACGCTACTCAAAATCCTACACTGACAAATAATTCTGGTTTCGTAAAACTGATTTTGTTTCAGCTTGAAGACACGCAAAAGGTGAAGGAAGGCAGGAAGAAAGGGAAAAAAAGGGACGAACTGGTTTTGACAGTAGAAGTAGCACTGGTTTTACAGCTCAACCTGGCATCTTCCAGGATAAACGGTCATAAGATTTAATTTGAAATACAGTTTTCATCTCACTGTTTTTTTATACCACTTCTGTCAGAGCTCTTTATTCCTCAACCATCATCCACCTTGCCTTTTCCTCATGGCTTTCGAACGCTGTGCTGGTCTTCGTATTTCTGGAGTCCTCCCAGACTGAGGAGACACTTCTGGTGGCCTATCTCCATGATCCACAGTGCACAGTCTAAAGTGAATAGTGAAAGTGCAGTTGGGGGCGTGTTCAACTGCATTGTGCAATCTGAGTGTAAAATAAGAGCCAAAGTGTAAAGGAGTTGTATTGACTCTCTTAATTAATAATAAGTGTGTTTAGGTGTAACATGAATTAAACCAATAAAATTGTCACCTGTCATTACCTTTAAGGGCTGCGTGTGCTCACACACAGAAGTGATAGGTTTTCTGGTGACGAAACACATCTGCACGAAAACTTAACTGCTCATTAACAGGAGCAGCCACCAGAGCTCCCTGAGGTGAAGCAATTGAGCACCTAGTTCCGGCAATACAGTGAGGAAAATAAATATTTGTACACCCTGCGATTTTGCAAGTTTTCCCACTTAGAAATCATGGAGGGGTCTGAAATTTTCATCTTTGGTGCATGTCCACTGTGAGAGACATAATCTAAAAAGAAAAATCCGGAAATCACAATGTATAATTTTTGAATAATTTATTTGTATGTTACTGCTGCAAATAAGTATTTGAACACCTGTGAAAATCAATGTTAATATTTGGTACAGTAGCCTTTGTTTGCAATTACAGAGTTTAAATGTTTCCTGTAGTTTTTCACCAGGTTTGCACACACTGCAGCAGGGATTTTGGTCCACTGTTCCATACAGATCTGCTCTAGATCTTTCAGGTTGGGAGTTTCAGCTCCCTCCAAAGATTTTCTATTGAGTTCAGGTCTGGAGACTGGCCAGGCCACTCCAGGACCTTGAAATGCTTCTTACGGAGCCCCTCCTTAGTTGCCCTGGCTGTGTGTTTGGGGTCATTGTCATGTTGGAAGATGCAGCCATGACCCATCTTCAATGTTCTTACTGAGGGAAGGAGGTTGTTTGTCAAAATTTCACAATACATGACCCCATCCATCCTCCCTTCAATATGGTGCAGTCGTCCTGTCCCCTTTGCAGAAGAGCACCCCAGAGTATGATGTTTCCACCTCCATGCTTCACGGTTGGGATTGTTTTCTTGGGGTTGTTCTCATCCTCTAAACATGGTAAGTGGAGTTGATTCCAAAAAGCTCTATTCTGGTCTCATCTGACCACATGACCTTCTCCCATGCCTCCTCTGGATCATCCAGATGGTCACTGGTGAACTTCAAATGGGCCTGGACATGTGCTGGCTTGAGCAGAGGGACCTTGCTGCTCTGCAGGATTTTAAACCATGACAGCATCATGTGTTACTAATGTAATCTTTGTGACTGTGGTCCCAGCTCTCTTCAGGTCATTGACCAGGTCCTCCTGTGTAGTTCTGAGCTTTCTCAGACTCATCCTTACCCCCGCACAAGTGAGATCTGCATGGAATCCCAGACCGAGGGAGATTGACAGTCATCTTGTGTTTCTTCCACTTTCTAATAAATAATTATAACAGTTGTTGTTTTCTACCAAGCTGCTTGCCTGTTTTCCTGTAGTCCATCCCAGCCTTGTGCAGGTCTACAGTTTTGTCCTTGGTGTCCTTAGACAGCTCTTTGGTCTTGGCTATGGTGGACAGGTTGGAGTGTGATTGATTGAGTGTGTAAACAGGTGTGTTTTATACAGGTAACAAGTTCAAACAGGTGCAATTAATACAGGTAAAGAGTGCAGAATAAGAGGGCTTTTAAAAGAAAAATTGACAGGTCTGTGTGAGCCAGAATTCTTGCTGGTTGGTAGGGGGTCAAATACTTATTTGCAGCAGTAACATACAAATAAATTATTAAAAAAAATCTTACATTGTGATTTCCAGATTATTTATTTATTTATTTTTAGATTATGTCTCTCACAGTGGACATGCACCTAAGATGAAAATTTCAGACCCCTCCATGATTTCTAAGTGGGAGAACTTGCAAAATCGCAGGGTGTTCAAATACTTATTTTCAGTGTTGTATAGTAACAAACTTCACTACTGTACTTAAGTACGTTTTGGGAGACTTTGTACTTTACTTGATTTTTTTTTTTTAATTCAGCTTACTTTCACTTTTACTTCACTACATTTCCGACCTTAATTGCATACGTCTACTCCGATACATTTTCTATGCGCCATGCCGTTACACGTTACAAACACACACACACACACACACACACACACACACACACCACACACCACACACACACACACACACACGCACACCACACACACACACACACACCACACACACACGAAAAAAGTCATGTTTTCACCCAGAGACACCACTGATTACTAGTGATTGCAACAAAGTCAGGCCGATTTGTCATGAGGCATGTCTGGTAGCTTGCAGTTGCGCACTTGGGGGTGTTTGTCAGGAAAATGATAATTTCTCTACATTGATTACAGACCTGCAGCGGGTCTGTAATCAACTTTTCTGCAGCGTGGCTTTGCTTTGAACCTTGAACCAATCGAAGCAGAGATTCGCAGGTCAAAGCAGTGCTTTGATCTACGATTCGTGGATTTTATTTCGCTTTATCCAAATTTTTCCCACTAAAACCCTGAAGAGCATATGTCTGTGAGTAATATTTAATATTTTTTTGTTAAACCAACCTGTTATGGTCTTCTGAAACAGTTGATAGATGTATTTTATAACTTAAAAACGGGACGATGCTAACATGTTAGCATGTCTATGGCGTTTTCAGTGTTAAAGTTAGCATTAAGCTGTTCGCATCAGCACGTTTATGTTGTTTTCTGTATAATTAATGGCTCAGTGTTCGTTGTCGTAAAAGAGTCAAATTGTATTTTTTTTTTTTTTATTCATATATTATAGCAACAACAATAATAGTCTACATAATATACAATAATAGTCAATAATAATAGACTAATAATGTTACAATACAATTTAGAGAAAGAGACAAAAAGAACCTAATGAAAAAGAGAGTGGCTATACGCCGTTGGTTCAATAAAGTAAATATGCAAGCATATATGCCCAACCACAACCGACCAATGAGCGTGCTTGTAAGCTCACTTCCGCTTTCAACGCGGGAGGGAAAAAAGGCAGATATGAAAGAGAGAAAGAAAATAATTCAACAATGCACTCATGTGCCCAAAAGGGTATAGGCAGAAGCAGAGCTTGTAAACACCTACCCCTTTAACCAAAAATAAAATTTATACATATGTATATAAAATTCAACATATACCCAACATAACTAATACAAAGTATACATTAATCCATGAGTTTGAATCTGAGCAGAAAGAAAAAAACACGCAAGCAGCAGTGCACAAAATCAATAAACAGAAACAATTAACCTAATTTAACATGCCATAGCGAGTAATCAAGTAGTTTTTTTATAGAGCCTTTTAAAACCAACCAAACTACCGAATGATTTTATATGATCTGGGCAACTATTCCAAATATTTACACCCTTAACAGAAACACAATTACAGTTGTTTGAATCTTTGATTTCTGAAATAACGTTCCTCATAAGTGGTAGCTAGAGTCCCTCATTCCAAATAGGTACTGGACATGTCGTGGCAGAAGTCTATTTTTCACTTTGAACATGATTTGCATTATGATGTAATCAACCAAGTCCCAAAATTTCAAAATATGCAAATGGACAAGGATTAGCTGGCTCGCGATAACGTTTCTTACTGATAATTCTTATAGCTTTCTTTTGAAGTAAAACTATAGGATTTGTGCTAGATTTGTAGGTGGTTCCCCAAACTTCAATACAGTAGGTCATGTATGGAACAAGTAAAGAATTCTATAAAGTAACTAATGAGTGTTGGGGGAGGAAGTCTTGTGCTTTATACAAAATGGCAATGATATTTGACATTTTAGATTTAACACCATTTATATGTGTTGTCCAACATAATTTATCGTCAATAAAGACCCCAAGAAATTTAGTTTCATTAACAAGTTCAATTTCAACATCGCATATTCATAAATTTCTACATGTGTAATGCGCTTATTACCAAATATGATGCACTTTGTTTTACCAAAATGAACTGACAATTTGTTAGAATCAAACCATTCCTTAAACATCTGTAGGTCCCTCTCCATCGTGTCCAGCACCTGTCCCAAATGATCCCCACTACAAAACACAGTCCTGTCATCAGCAAATAAAATACAGCTCACAAACGTGGAGACCAAACATATGTCATTAATATATAAAAGAAACAGCAAAGACCCAAGGACTGAACCCTGGGGCACCCCACAAGTGCACCTCAAGAATTCTGAATTAATCCCACCCAAGTGAACATACTGATACCTATTGTACAGGTAGTTGGCTATCCAGTCATGTGCTAATCCTCTGATGGCGTACTTCCAGAATTTAGGTCACTCGGGAGGAGCTCGGAGTTGAGCCGCTGCTCCTCCACATCGAAAGGAGTCAGTTGAGGTGGCTCGGGCATCTTTTCTGGATGCCCCCTGGACGCCTCGCTGGAGAGGTGTTCCGGGCACGTCCCATTGGGAGGAGGCCCCAGGGAAGACCCAGGACACGCTGGAGGGACTACATCTCTCGGCTGGCTTGGGAACGCCTTGGGGTTCCCCCGGAGGAGCTGGGGGAGGTGTGTGTGGATCGGGAGGTCTGGGCGGCTTTGCTTGAGCTGCTGCCCCCGCGACCCGACTCTGGATAATGCGGAAGAAAATGGATGGATGGATGGATATTTTAATGCCACAAGATTTCAATTTGTACAAGGTCTGTTAGAAAAGTATCGGACCTTTTTATTTTTTGCAAAAACCATATGGATTTGAATCACGTGTGATTGCATCAGCCAAGCTTGAACCTTCGTGCGCATGCGTGAGTTTTTTCACGCCTGTCGGTTGCGTCATTTGCCTGTGAGCAGGCTTTGTGTGAGCAGTGGTCCACCCCTCTCGTCAGATTTTTATTGCGAATAAATGTCTGAACGATTTGGAGCTTTGCTGCATCAATTTTTTCCAGAAACTGTGAGAGACATTCAGATGGCTTTCAGGGACCATTTTATGGGGATTACACAGATTAAGGAGTGCTCCAGCCGGTTTAAAGACCGCCCACAGCGTCTGAGAGCGCGCCACGCTCCGAGCGCCGATCGACAGGCTGACACCCCGCTGAAACAACCAGATCATTTCCAACGTGAAGGCTTTGTTGATCCGGGACGTAGTCTGACTTCCACAAAAAAGGCATAAGGCGTGGACATCAGCACTTTTCTGCACATTCCACTGTTACAGGAGTTTTTTTCATCGAAAAAGAAGCGGACGGATGCGCCACCGTGCCGCTCATGGCGCGGGACAAAACTACCTCCGTGTTGGTCTCACAGGACGGCTTTGAGATGGATTTCAGACGGCTGTCGGTTGCATTTCAGTCGTATGACTATCCGAGAAATTGTGCATGAGCTGGACATGCCCCAACATGTCCTGTGAGGCTTCATCACGGCGTTGCTTTGCGCCATGTGGCTCCGCTGCGACGCACAGAATTCCTCCGCATGTCTGTCTCAATGTGCCGAAAAGTGCTGATGTCCACGTCTTCCGCAATTCCTGTGGTAGTCAGAGGACGTCCCGGATAAAAACACAGCATCCAGTTTAGAAATGAACGGCACATTCCACTGTAACAGGAGTTTTTGTCATGGAAAGAGGAGCGGAGGAATTCCGCGCGCCACGGCGGAGCCGCATGGCGCAAAGCAACGCCGTGATGAAGCCTCACAGGACATGTTGGGGCATGGGCAGCTCATGCACAATTTGTCGGATAGTCACAAAACTAAAAAGCCGTCTGAAATCCATCTCAAAGCCGTCCTGTGAGACCAACACAGAGGTGGTTTTGTCCCGCGCCATGAGCAGCACGGTGGCGCATCCGTCTGCTTCTTTTTCCATGAAAAAAACTCCTGTAACAGTGGAATGTGCCGAAAAAGTGCTGATGTCCATGCCTTACGCCTTTTTTGTGGAAGCCAGACGACGTCCCGGATCAACAAGCCTTCACGTTGGAAATGATCTGGTTGTTTCAGCGGGGTGTCAGCCGCGCTCTCAGACGCTGTGGGTGGTCTTTAAACCGGCTGGAGCACTCCTTAATCCATGTAATCCCCATAAAATGGTCCCTGAAAGCCATCTGAATTTCCGAATGGTTACCACCTGGAGGTCTCTCACAGTTTCTGGAAAAATTGATGCAGCAAAGCTCCAAATCGTTCAGACATTTATTCGCAATAAAAATCCGACGAGAGGGGTGGACCAGTGCTCACACAAAGCCTGCTCACAGGCGAATGACGCAACCGACAGGCGTGAAAAAACTCACGCATGCGCACGAAGGTTCAAGCTTGGCTGATGCAATCACACGTGATTCAAATCCATATGGTTTTTGCAAAACATAAAAAGATACAATACTTTTCTAACAGACCTCGTACATATTCATATAGCTCACATGTGGTTTTGTTTGTACATATTCATATAGATCACGTGGTTTTGTTTGTACATATTCATATAGATCACATGTGCTTTTGTTTGTACATATTCATGTGGATCACGTGGTTTTTGTTGTACATATTAATGTATATCACATGGTTTTGGTTGTACATATTCATATGAATCACATGGTTTTGGTTGTACATATTCATATTCACCTTATTCAGGAAGTCAGGGTGGGCGGCACCATTTTGTCAAGCAACTTCTGGTTTGCCACTGCGTCAATGATTAGCTATGTGGGAACACAGTACACTAGAAGTGTCTGAACATGAGCAGCATTAATTGTTCAGTTCGTCAGTGCCACAACAACTGGAAGAAGAGGAAACTGTCACTTTCAGAACGATGTTTTGAACATGGAAAGCAGAGATCTGAGTGCTGTGGACCAACATTTAACTTGTTCCCTCCTCCATTGAAATACCAGGATCTCCGTGCTGGCTAAAGGCGCTGAATTGAAAATCCACCCAGACGTCCCTGTCTGTTCTTTTCATTTTATGGAGAAAAAAACCCACACCACTGGATCTTTACCCAGAGAAGTTATTGGACTATAACG
Organism: Thalassophryne amazonica; assembly: GCF_902500255.1. Taxonomy (NCBI): domain Eukaryota; kingdom Metazoa; phylum Chordata; class Actinopteri; order Batrachoidiformes; family Batrachoididae; genus Thalassophryne; species Thalassophryne amazonica. Next base: position 17,462,084 of record NC_047122.1, read on the forward strand.
CTCCCTTGAAGAAGCCACAGGGGATGCTAGTGAGACAAATGCGTAAGCTGTGTTTGTAGCATTAGCTGCTATCTTATTTACTCATTTTCTGGCATTTGATACAACCAAACACTGCATGAAATAACACCATACATATATTAATGTTACGTAAACTTGGCATGGTGATACTACTTGTCGGGTAGTATTTTAACTTGATTGTGCTTTTATACGAGCTTCAGCGGCGCTGTGTGGTGCAAAGCTCGTAGTTCCTCATAGCGAAACTGTCCACGCTGAGTGACAACACAAAGTAGTTAAAAATAATCGAGCGCCGCTTTTTCATGTCATCTTCCCACTCTGTTATGACTCATAGGTGAGTCAGAGTCGATCCCTTTAAGCTTTTCAAAAAGGTTTCTGTTTCTGTCCGTGTCATATCTTCCGTTGTTCTGTATTGAAAACACCGCTCACCGGAAGTCCTAATCCAAAACAGAAATGCCTCTGCTGTAAAAGTGGGCGGGGCTGAATAAGGTGAATAGATCACATGTGGTTTTGGTTGTACATATTGATATAGATCACATGTGGCTTTGGTTGTACATATTCATATGGATAACATGGTTTTGGTTGTACATATTCATATGGATCACATGTGGTTTTGGTTGTACATATTGATATAGATCACATGTGGTTTTGGTTGTACATATTGATATAGATCACATGTTGTTTTGGGTGTACATATTGATATAGATCACATGTGGTTTTGGTTGTACATATTGATATAGATCACATGTTGTTTTGGGTGTACATATTCATATGGATCACATGTTTTGGTTGTACATATTCATATGGATCACATGTTTTGGGTGTACATATTCATATGGATCACATGTTTTGGTTGTACATATTCATATAGATCACATGTGGTTTTGGTTGTACATATTCATATGGATCACATGTGATTTTGGTTGTACATATTCATATGGATCACATGCATTTGGTTGTACATATTCATATAGATCACATGTAGTTTTGGTTGTACATTTTCTTATAGATACATGTGGTTTTGGTTGACATATTTATATGGATCACATGGTTTTTGGTTGTACATATTCATATGGATCACGTGTGGCTTTGGTTGTACATATTGATATGGATCAATGTAGTTTTGGTTGTACATATTCATATAGATCACATGTGGTTTTGGTTGTACATATCATATGGATCACTACTTTTGGTTGTACATATTCATATAGATCACATGTGGTTTTTGATGTACATATTCATATGGATCACATGGTTTTGGTTGTACATATTCATATGGATCACATGTGGTTTGGTTGTACATATTCATATAGATCACATGTGGTTTTTGTGTACATATTCATATGGATCACATGGTTTTGGTTGTACATATTCATATAGATCACATATGGTTTTGGTTGTACATATTCATATGGATCACATGGTTTTGGTTGTACATATTCATATAGATCACATGTGGTTTTTGTTGTACATATTCATATGGATCACATGGTTTTGGTTGTACATATTATATAGATCACATATGGTTTTGGTTGTACATATTCATATGGATCACATACGTTTGGTTGTACATATTCATATAGATCACATGTGGTTTTTGGTTGTACATATTCATATGGATCACATACTTTTGGTTGTACATATTCATATAGATCACATGTGGTTTTGGTTGTACATATTCATATGGATCACATGCTTTTGGTTGTACATATTCATATAGATCACATGTGGTTTTGGTTGTACATATTCATATGGATCACATACTTTTGGTTGTACATATTCATATAGATCACATGTGGTTTTGGTTGTACATATTCATATGGATCACGTGTGGGTTTGGTTGTACATATTGATATGGATCACAATGTAGTTTGGTTGTACATATTCATATAGATCACATGTGGTTTTGGTTGTACATATTCATATGGATCACATACTTTTGGTTGTACATATTCATATAGATCACATGTGGTTTTTGATGTACATATTCATATGGATCACATGGTTTTGGTTGTACATATTCATATGGATCACATGTGGTTTTGGTTGTACATATTCATATAGATCACATGTGGTTTTTGTTGTACATATTCATATGGATCACATGGTTTTGGTTGTACATATTCATATAGATCACATATGGTTTTGGTTGTACATATTCATATGGATCACATGGTTTTGGTTGTACATATTCATATAGATCACATGTGGTTTTTGTTGTACATATTCATATGGATCACATGGTTTTGGTTGTACATATTCATATAGATCACATATGGTTTTGGTTGTACATATTCATATGGATCACATACGTTTGGTTGTACATATTCATATAGATCACATGTGGTTTTGGTTGTACATATTCATATGGATCACATACTTTTGGTTGTACATATTCATATAGATCACATGTGGTTTTGGTTGTACATATTCATATGGATCACATGCTTTTGGTTGTACATATTCATATAGATCACATGTGGTTTTGGTTGTACATATTCATATGGATCACATACTTTTGGTTGTACATATTCATATAGATCACATGTGGTTTTTGGTTGTACATATTCATATGGATCACGTGTGGGTTTGGTTGTACATATTGATATGGATCACATTTGGTTTTGGTTGTACATATTCATATAGATCACATGTGGTTTTGGTTGTACATATTCATATGGATCACATACGTTTGGTTGTACATATTCATATAGATCACATGTGGTTTTGGTTGTACATATTCATATGGATCACATGCTTTTGGTTGTACATATTCATATAGATCACATGTGGTTTTGGTTGTACATATTCATATGGATCACATACTTTTGGTTGTACATATTCATATAGATCACATGTGGTTTTGGTTGTACATATTCATATGGATCACGTGTGGGTTTGGTTGTACATATTGATATGGATCACATTTGGTTTTGGTTGTACATATTCATATAGATCACATGTGGTTTTGGTTGTACATATTCATATGGATCACATACTTTTGGTTGTACATATTCATATAGATCACATGTGGTTTTGGTTGTACATATTCATATGGATCACGTGTGGGTTTGGTTGTACATATTGATATGGATCACATTTGGTTTTGGTTGTACATATTCATATAGATCACATGTGGTTTTGGTTGTACATATTCATATGGATCACATACTTTTGGTTGTACGAGGTCTGTGATATAAAAAGCGGTCCTTTTTATTTTTTTCAAAAAATAAATGGATTTGATTCAAATGTTTTTACGTCAGACAAGCTTGAACCCTCGTGCGCATGCGTGAGTTTTGTCATGCCTGTCGGTGACGTCATTCGCCTGTGGGCAGGCTTTGAGTGAGGTGTGGACTCCCCGTCCCGTCAGAATCTCTTTGTCTGAGACGCTGCTGGAGACAGCGCGCGTTGCTTTATCAAATTTTTTCAGGACGGTGAGGGATATCTGTGTGGACACTATTCGAGAAATTCAGCTGGTTTTCGGTGTAAAGTTTAATGGCTGATGAGAGATTGTGGAGTTTCTTTCGCTTTAAGCACAGCCCACAAAGCGGATTGGTGCGGCGTGGTCGGAGGTGGCGTCCGTCTGGCTGTTTCGAGCTGAAAACATCCTAATTTAAAGCTCTGTTCACCCAGGACGTCGTCAGAGAACAGAGAAGTTTCAGAAGAAGCCGGCATCAGGAGTTTACCCAGACATTCCACTGTTAAAGGAGATTTTGTAATGAAAGAATGTGCGGACGAATTTGCCGAGTCGGATCCGTGATGACGTGGCAAATCCGTCTGCGCCGCGACATGAAAAACACCTCCGTGTTGAAAACCATTTGTAAAATTCAGGCGGCTTTTGATGGCTTTCAACAAGTGAGTATCTGAGAAATTGTTTAACAGCTTGGGCGTGTTCCAACTTGTCCGTTAAGGTTTCCAACGGAGGTGTTTTTCCTGTGGCGACCCCCCGCGGTCGGGTCCGGCCCGACATGCGAATCTGCCCGCACATTCTTTCATTACAAAATCTCCTTTAACAGTGGAATGTCCGCATAAACTCCTGATCCCGAATTCTTCTGAAAGTTCTCTGTTATCTCATGATGTCTTGGGTCCACAGAGCCTGAAATTAGGAAGTTTTCAGCTTGAAACAGTGAGACGACGCCGCCTCGGAGTGCAGATCGCCGTCAGGCGCCGTGGGCTGTCCTTACGGCGACAGTAAAACTCCAAAATCTCCTATCAGCCCTTAAAATTTTCACCTAAAACCAGCTGAATTTATCAAATGGTGTCCACTCAGTTGTGCCTTACAGGTTTTGAAAATTTTTTTATCAAACAACGCAGCAGTCTCTGAACCATTCCTAAACAATGAAAAAATCGACGAGAGGGTGGGCCACTCCTCACTCAAAGACTGCCCACAGGCGAATGACGTAACCGACAGGCGTGAAAAAACTCTTGCATGCCCACGAGGGTTCAAGCATGTCTGATGTAATCACACGTGATTCAAATCCATATAGTTTTTGAAAAAAATAATAAGGTCCGTTACTTTTCTCACAGACCTTGTACATATTCATATAGATCACATGGTTTTGGTTGTACATATTCGTATGGATCACATGCTTTTGGTTGTACATATTCATATGGATCACATGCTTTTGGTTGTACATTTTCATATAGATCACATGTGATTTAGGTCTGTACATATTCATTATAGATCATATGTGGTTTTGGTTGTACACATTGATATAGATTACATGTTGTTTTGGTTGTACATATTCATATGGATCACATATTGATTTGGTTGTACATATTCATATGGATCACATGCTTTTGGTTGTACATATTCATATAGATCACATGCCAACCAGCAGTAGACTGCCTCTACTGGTGGTTGGCTCTCACTGCGGTATTGTATCACTTCCTGTTCCGGAGCACAGCGGTGTTTTGCTGTATCTGTTAGCTGTTTAATCTGTGCAGTTAGATTGATCTAGTTAACTAGATAACGATTTGTTTCACAGTGTAATCTTCACGTGCCTTAACTAAAGCACTCCCTCTGCTGAATCACCTCTAAATTATTTACACATTATTCACTTTGTGTGTTTTTAGGAATCCGCTAGCTTAGCGCAGCTACTAGCTCTTAGCCGGTTTAGCATGGCGGCTTCTCCTGTCTCTCCCGCACTTTTCTGCTCTGGTTGTGAAATGTTTAGTTATTCCTTGGGCTCCTTTAGTAGTAATGGTACTTGTAATAGGTGTAGCTTATTTGTAGCTTTGGAGGCCAGGCTGGGCGAATTGGAGACTCGGCTCCGCACCTTGGAAAATCCTACAGCTAGCCAGGCCCCTGTAGTCGGTGCAGACCAAGGTAGCTTAGCCGCCGTTAGTTCCCCTCCAGCGGATCCCGAGCAGCCGGGGAAAGCAGGCCGACTGGGTGACTGTGAGGAGGAAGCGTAGTACCTAAACAGAAGCCCTGTGCTACACGCCAACCTGTTTACTTTTCTAACCGTTTTTCCCCACTTGGCGCACACACCCGCGAGGAACAAACTCTGGTTATTGGCGACTCTGTTTTGAGAAATGTGAAGTTTGCGACACCAGCAACCATAGTCAATTGTCTTCGGGGCCAGAGCAGGCGACATCAAAGGAAATTTGAAACTGCTGGCTAAGGCTAAGCGTAAATTTGGTAAGATTGTAATTCACGTCGGCAGTAATGACACCCGGTTACGCCAATCAGAGGTCACTAAAATTAACATTGAATTGGTGTGTAACTTTGCAAAAACAATGTTGGACTCGGGAGTGACATGTTTAGCTGCATGTTCTCCCTGAATTGCTGGCTGTCTGAGTGGTGTCCAGAAAATGAGGTGGGCTTCATAGATAATTAGCAAAGCTTCTGGGGAAAACCTGGTCTTGTTAGGAGAGACGGCATCCATCCCACTTTGGATGGAGCAGCTCTCATTTCTAGAAATCTGGCCAATTTTATTAAATCCTCCAAACCGTGACTATCCAGGGTTGGGACCAGGAAGCAGAGTTGTAGTCTTACACACCTCTCTGCAGCTTCTCTCCCCCTGCCATCCCCTCATTACTCCATCCCCGTAGACATGGTGCCTGCTCTCAGACCACCAATAACCAGCAAAATCTATTTAAGCATAAAAATTAAAAAAGAAAAAATAATATAGCACCTTCAACTGCACCACAGACTAAAACAGTTAAATGTGGTCTATTAAACATTAGATCTCTCTCTTCTAAGTCCCTGTTAGTAAATGATATAATCATTGATCAACATATTGATTTATTCTGCCTTACAGAAACCTGGTTACAGCAGGATGAATATGTTAGTTTAAATGAGTCAACACCCCTGAGTCACACTAACTGCCAGAACGCTCGTAGCAGGGGCCAAGGCAGAGGATTAGCAGCAATCTTCCACTCCAGCTTATTAATTAATCAAAAACCCAGACAGAGCTTTAATTCATTTGAAAGCTTGACTCTTAGTCTTGTCCATCCAAATTGGAAGTCCCAAAAAATATATTTATTTGTTGTTAGCTATCGTCCTCCTGGTCGTTACTGTGAGTTTCTCTGTGAATTTTTGGACCTTTTTTCTGACTTAGTGCTTAGCTCAGATAAGATAATTATAGTGGGCGATTTTAACATCCACACAGATGCTGAGAATGACAGCCTCAACACTGCATTTAATCTATTGTTAGACTCGATTGGCTTTGCTCAAAATGTAAATGAGTCCACCCACCACTTTTATCATACCTTAGATCTTGTTCTGACTTATGGTATGGAAATTGAAGACTTAACAGTATTCCCTGAAAACCCCCTTCTGTCTGATCATTTCTTAATAACATTTACATTTACTCTGATGGACTACCCAGCAGTGGGGAATAAGTTACAGTAGAAGTCTTTCAGAAAGCGCTGTAACTAGGTTTAAGGATATGATTCCTTCTTTATGTTCTCCAATGCCATATACCAACGCAGGGCAGAGTAGCTACCTAAACTCTGTGAGTGAGATAGAATATCTTGTCAATAGTTTTATATCCTCATTGAGGACAACTTTGGATGCTGTAGCTCCTCTGAAAAAGAGAGCCTTAAATCAGAAGTGCCTGACTCCGTGGTATAACTCACAAACTCGCGCTTAAAGCAGATAACCCGTAAGTTGCAGAGGAAATGGCGTCTCACTAATTTAGAAGATCTTCACTTAGCCTGGAAAAAGAGTCTGTTGCTCTATAAAAAAAGCCCTCCGCAATGCTAGGACATCTTACTACTCATCACTAATTGAAGAAAATAAGAACAACCCCAGGTTTCTTTTCAACACTGTAGCCAGGCTGACAAAGAGTCAGAGCTCTATTGAGCCGAGTATTCCTTTAACTTTAACTAGTAATGACTTCATGACTTTCTTTGCTAATAAAATTTTAACTATTAGAGAAAAAATTACTCATAACCATCCCAAAGACATATCGTTCTCTTTGGCTGCTTTCAGTGATGCCGGTATTTGGTTAGACTCTTTCTCTCTGATTGTTCTGTCTGAGTTATTTTCATTAGTTACTTCCTCCAAACCATCAACATGTCTATTAGACCCGATTCCTACCAGGCTGCTCAAGGAAGCCCTACCATTAATTAATGCTTCAATCTTAAATATGATCAATCTATCTTTATTAGTTGGCTATGTACCACAGGCTTTTAAGGTGGCAGTAATTAAACCATTACTTAAAAAGCCATCACTTGACCCAGCTATCTTAGCTAATTATAGGCCAATCTCCAACCTTCCTTTTCTCTCAAAAATTCTTGAAAGGGTAGTTGTAAAACAGCTAACTGATCATCTGCAGAGGAATGGTCTATTTGAAGAGTTTCAGTCAGGGTTTAGAATTCATCATAGTACAGAAACAGCAGTAGTGAAGGTTACAAATGATCTTCTTATGGCCTCAGACAGTGGACTAATCTCTGTGCTTGTTCTGTTAGACCTCAGTGCTGCTTTTGATACTGTTGACCATAAAATTTTATTACAGAGAATAGAGCATGCCGTAGGTATTAAAGGCACTGCGCTGCGGTGGTTTGAATCATATTTATCTAATAGATTACAATTTGTTCATGTAAATGGGGAATCTTCCTCACAGACTAAGGTTAATTATGGAGTTCCACAAGGTTCTGTGCTAGGACCAATTTTATTCACTTTATACATGCTTCCCTTAGGCAGTATTATTAGACAGCATTGCTTAAATTTTCATTGTTACGCAGATGATACCCAGCTTTATCTATCCATGAAGCCAGAGGACACACACCAATTAGCTAAACTGCAGGATTGTCTTACAGACATAAAGACATGGATGACCTCTAATTTCCTGCTTTTAAACTCAGATAAAACTGAAGTTATTGTACTTGGCCCCACAAATCTTAGAAACACGGTGTCTAACCAGATCCTTACTCTGGATGGCATTACCCTGACCTCTAGTAATACTGTGAGAAATCTTGGAGTCATTTTTGATCAGGATATGTCATTCAATGCGCATATTAAACAAATATGTAAGACTGCTTTTTTGCATTTGCGCAATATCTCTAAAATTAGAAAGGTCTTGTCTCAGAGTGATGCTGAAAAACTAATTCATGCATTTATTTCCTCTAGGCTGGACTATTGTAATTCATTATTATCAGGTTGTCCTAAAAGTTCCCTGAAAAGCCTTCAGTTAATTCAAAATGCTGCAGCTAGAGTACTGACAGGGACTAGAAGGAGAGAGCATATTTCACCCATATTGGCTTCTCTTCATTGGCTTCCTGTTAATTCTAGAATAAAATTTAAAATTCTTCTTCTTACTTATAAGGTTTTGAATAATCAGCACTTCGCTCTCAGACTGCAGGCTTACATGTAGTTCCTAGGGTTTGTAAGAGTAGAATGGGAGGCACAGCCTTCAGCTTTCAGGCTCCTCTCCTGTGGAACCAGCTCCCAATTCAGATCAGGGAGACAGACACCCTCTCTACTTTTCCTATGATTCACTGAGTGTTTCTTTCTCTTTTTGCTCTGTATGCACCACTCTGCATTTAATCATTAGTGATTGATCTCTGCTCCCCTCCACAGCATGTCTTTTTCCTGGTTCTCTCCCTCAGCCCCAGCCAGTCCCAGCAGAGACTGCCCCTCCCTGAGCCTGGTTCTGCTGGAGGTTTCTTCCTGTTAAAAGGGAGTTTTTCCTTCCCACTGTTGCCAAGTGCTTGCTCACAGGGGGTCGTTTTGACCGTTGGGGTTTTTCCGTAATTATTGTATGGCTTTGCCTTACAATATAAAGCCCCTTGGGGCAACTGTTTGTTGTGATTTGGCGCTATATAAATAAAATTGATTTGATTTGATTTGATGCTTTTGGTTGTACATATTCATATAGGTCACATGTGGTTTTGGTTGTACATATTCATATGGATCACATGGTTTTGGTTGTACATATTCATAATGGATCACGTGTGGTTTTGGTTGTACATATTGATATGGATCACATGTGGTTTGGTTTGTACATATTCATGCGGATCACATGTGGTTTTATGTGCAGACTGTTTAGATGTAACTGTACAGGGTGCTGATCCTGCATATCTAAGGCCAGTTTGTCATTTAAGAGCTCTGTTTTCTCAATCTTTGCTTATTTTATCTCAGATGTTTGCTGAGATGCAGCATCATTTCCACCAGACAACATCAGGTTCTGTCAGTCCTGCCTCCTCTTACCGCACCATCATAATTATTTGTGACCTCTGCAAAGGAGGTCATGGTTTTTGTCCCTTGTGTTTATGAGCAGGAAATCTGAAACACACAGATGGATTTCCCTGAAATTAAGTGCGGAGGCAGACTTTGGATCCAGAAAAGACTTGCTGAGATTTTGAGCAAGATGTGGATTGACAATAATTTTGAATGAATATTTGTATAATACCTCCCTTTGACTTCCATATTATTTGTAATTTAGTGAAGCAGCATTCTATAGGGAGGTTAAGGACCTAAACAGGACTGTGATTAATTAAAATGTATTCATTTTCATTTATTTTATGGACAATAAAGGACAGCGTGGTTGGAACCTGATTAGCAGGGGTGAGGGTCTACTATTCTGTTTTACTGAGCATAATAAAATGTTTTAGTATTCAAGCTAATTTATGTTTTTTCCCCTGTAGTTTTGTTGTTACTGTAAAGCTGAAATTAGTGGCTGGTGATTGTGCAGCATTCACACTGTGACATTTTCAGTGAGATAAAGGTTACTCCATGTGACGTCAGTTCACAGCTATAGAAAGTCTGGCTAAGACCCTCCAGTGCCTCAGTAAATACCACAGCCATCACAGTGTTGGGAAGGTGTCATGACACAGACCCACAACAGGGGGCGCTAAGGAACGGACAATGGATAAGCCAACGAGTAACAATTTAATGTTGTGAAAACACACAACGGAATACAGACAGAAACATGGATTGCCAATAATACACCAGGTGACGTGTGGGCAGGCTCGAAGATAGAAGACCTCTGGCGAGAGAAGAGCTGATTCCCACACAGCTTCCACCACCAACGGGCCTGAAGAACACCGGAGCCGCCAAGTCCCGAGTCCCCAGGTGGCCTCTGCCTTCAGCTGTCGACCCTGGTACTGCTGGCAGAGAATAGAGAAAGTCCAGGTGAGTGTGAGTCCGCACACTCAGTAGTCCACTCACAGTTAATGTTCTTTTATGGAGGGAGCACCTCCACCTCCAATCACACACTCGTGCAGCTCCTGTTTAACCACTTATCTGAGATGGAGCGTGATGCGAAGTCGTCGCGGTCACACCTTTACGCCAGCTCCGATAAGGACACCACAGGGCAAACGGCTGCAAAGAAGAGTTCAGTTGTAGTTTAGCAGAGAAATTTCAATAGAGACAGATTACCTCTTTGTTGCTGAGTTCTCGGCGGGGAGGTGGAGTTGCAGTCCGGCTTTTATGGTGATGTGGATGATGAGTGACAGCTGGTGCTGATGATGAGTGACAGCTGTCACTCTCTGTTGCTCCGACGCCCTCTCGTGCTTGAAGCCCGCACTTCAAGCAGGGCGCCATCTGGTGGTGGTGGGCCAGCAGTACCTCCTCTTCAGTGGCCCACACAACAGGACCCCCCCTCAACGGGCGCCTCCTGGTGCCCGACCAGGCTTGTCCGGGTGACGGTGGTAAAACTCAGCCAGGAGGGCCGGGTCCAGGATGAAGCTCTTCTTCACCCAGGAGCGTTCCTCGGGTCCGTACCCCTCCGAGTCCACCAGGTATTGGAAACCCCGGCCCTTCCGACGGACGTCCAGGAGCCGACGTACGGTCCATGCCGGCTCCCCGTCAATGATCTGGGCAGGAGGCGGTGCAGGTCCAGGGGTGAAAAGTGGTGAGGTATGATGAGGTTTCAAACGGGACACATGGAAGACGGGGTGGATCCGCAGTGAAGCTGGTGGCTTCAGCTTCACTGCGGCCGGGCTGAGGACCTTGAGGACGGTGAACGGTCCGATGAAGCGGTCTTTCAGTTTAGGTGATTCGACCTGGAGTGGTATGTCCTTGGTGGATAACCACACCTCCTGCCCGGGCTGGTACGCAGGGGCCGGGGAACGCCGGCGATCCGCATGGGCCTTGGCCCTCGTCCGGGCCTTCAACAGGGCAGAACGGGCGGTCCGCCACACCCGGTGGCACCTCCTGAGGTGGGCCTGGACCGAGGGCACTCCGATCTCTCCCTCCACAAGCGGAAACAATGGGGGCTGGTACCCCAAACACGCCTCAAACGGGGAGAGGCCGGTAGCAGACGAGATCTGGCTGTTATGGGCATACTCGATCCAGGCCAGATGGTTACTTCAGGCCACCGGGTGCGCGGAGGTTACGCAGCGAAGGACCTGCTCCAGCTCCTGGTTAGCCCGTTCTGCCTGGCCGTTTGTCTGGGGGTGGTACCCGGACGAGAGACTCACGGTGGCCCCCAGTTCCCTGCAGAAACTCCTCCAGACCTGAGAGGAGAACTGGGGACCACGATCCGATACGATGTCCGATGGTATCCCATGCAGACGCACGATGTGGTGGACCAGGAGGTCTGCCGTCTCCTGGGCCGTCGGGAGCTTCGGGAGGGCCACGAAGTGGGCCGCCTTGGAGAACTGGTCCACTATCGTAAGGATGGCAGTGTTGCCCTGGGACGGCGGGAGGCCCGTGATGAAGTCCAGGCCGATGTGGGACCAGGGGCAATGAGGCACCGGCAGGGGCTGGAGGAGGCCCGTGGTCCTCCTATGGTCTGCCTTGCCCCTGGCACAGGTGGTACAGGCCTGGACGTAGTCCCGGACGTCGGCTTCCAGGGATGCCCACCAGAAGCGCTGCTGGACAACTGCCACGGTCCTATGCACACCGGGATGACAGGAGAGCTTGGACCCGTGACAGAAGTCCAAGACGGCAGCTCTGGTTTCTGGTGGGACGTACAATCTGTTCTTAGGACGATCCCCGGGTCCGGGTTCCTTGCCAGGGCCTCCAGGACGGTCTTCTCCACGACAGTGGACTCGGGGATGATGGTCTCGGTTGGGTCCGACAGCTCAGCCTTGGCTTCCTCTTCGTGCACCCTGGACAGCGCATCTGATCGTTGGTTCTTAGTCCCGGGGCGGTATGTGATCTGGAAGTCAAAGCGCCCGAAGAACAGAGACCAGCGGGCTTGCCTGGGGTTCAGCCGCTTGGCGGTTCGGATGTACTCCAGGTTCCGATGGTCCGTGAAAACCGTGAAGGGCAACGTTGCTCCCTCCAACAGGTGTCTCCACTCTTCAAGAGCCTCCTTCACCGCGAGGAGTTCCCGATTGCCCACGTCATAGTTGCACTCGGCTGAGGTCAACCTGCGGGAAAAATAGGCACAAGGATGGAGAACCTTGTCGGCCTCCATGCTCTGGGATAGCACGGCTCCTATCCCTGAGTCAGAGGCATCCACTTCCACTATGAACTGGCGATTAGGATCAGGCTGCACCAGAACTGGCGCAGACGAGAACCGGCGTTTCAACTCCCTGAAGGCGGCTTCGCACCGATCCGACCAGGTGAAAGGGACTTTAGTGGAGGTCAGGGCAGTCAGGGGGCTAACTACCTGACTGTACCCCTTAATGAACCTCCGGTAGAAATTCGCAAAGCCGAGGAACTGTTGCAGCTTCCTTTGGCTTGTTGGTTGGGGCCAATCTCTCACCGCCGCAACCTTGGCCGGATCAGGGGCGACGGAGTTGGAGGAGATGATGAACCCCAAGAAGGACAAAGACGTACGGTGGAACTCGCACTTCTCGCCCTTCACGAACAACTGGTTCTCTAACAACCACTGTAGGACCTGACGTACATGCTGGACATGAGTCTCAGGGTCCGGAGAAAAGATGAGTATATCGTCCAGATATACGAAGACAAACCGATGCAGGAAGTCCCGCAAGACGTCATTTACCAAAGCTGTTGGACGGGTACTCAGCGCCCTGGATCAAATTGATGGCACAATCGTACGGTCGGTGCGGGGGTCAGAGTGAGTGCCAGATCTTTGCTGAAGACATCAGCAAGATTGTGGTACTCCTTTGGCACCAGTGACAGATTGGGGGGGACTTTGACCTCCTCATTAGCCGTTATGCCGGGTGGAACCGAGGATCCTAAACACTCCCGGTGGCAGGTTTCGCTCCACTGCGTCACAACCCCAGACGGCCAATCAATCCGGGGATTGTGCTTCACCATCCATGGGAACCCCAAAATCACTCGGGAGGTAGAAGGTGTTACATGAAACACGATCTCCTCCCGGTGATTCCCAGACACAACCAAGGTCACGGGCTGTGTCTGATGCGTGATTAATGGAAGTAGGGTGCCATCTAGTGCCCGCACCTGCAATGGTGATGGCAGAGCCACCAGGGGGAGCCTTACTTCCATTGCCCATCTGCTGTCCAGCAGATGCTGTCCATCCCCACTCAGGATCGTTACTGGGATTCGTGCAGATTTGCGGGGCTTCCCCACGTGTGTGTTATGGCCCACCCTTAGCCCAGTTTCTAAGGACGGGCGTTGTAGTTTGACCGTTTGGGGCAGTCTTTTTGCATGTGCTCACAAGAGCCACAGAAAAAACACTCCCCGCGGGCCAGCCTCCTTTGTCTGATGTTTGCTTTCACTTTGGCCCTGCTCGTGTCCATAGCTTTGTCAGCAGGGGGAGCTGTTGCCACACGGAGCTCTCTGGCAGTGAAGCGTGGGGACGATGGCACCCTTTCGGAACCGGAAGGGAGAGGGACGGCTCGTGCCCGGCCCCCCGGCCTGCTCCCGACAGTGTTCATCCAAACGGTTGTTTAAGCGTATAACCAAATCGACAAGCCCATCAAAATCCCACGGTTCCTCCTTAGCCAGCAGATGCTCCTTCAGGACCGGAGACAGTCCATTTATGAAGGCGGCGCGGAGCGCAACGTTATTCCAGCCGGACCTCGCTGCCGCGATGCGGAAGTCGACTGCATACTCAGCTGCACTCCGGCGCCCCTGTCTCATTGACAGTAGCACGCTCGAAGCAGTCTCGCCTCTGTTGGGATGATCAAAAACCTGTTTGAACTCCCACACAAACCCAGCGTAAGACGTTAGGAGCCGTGAGTTCTGCTCCCAGAGCGCCGTAGCCCAGGCGCGTGCCTCTCCTCGAAGCAAATTGATCACATAAGCCACCCGGCTAGCGTCTGATGCGTACATAATTGGACGCTGTGCAAAAACGAGCAAACACTGCATGAGGAAGTCTGCGCCCGTCTCGACACAACCTCCATACGGTTCCGGAGGGCTTATGTATGCTTCAGGGGACGGTGGGGGGGTCATTGAACAACCAGTGGAATGTCTGTGTCAGGCCCAGGACCAGCAAGAGGAGGGACTGCAGCAGCGCCCTGATCGCGCACTTCCACCCTGGCGGTGAGAGCCTCCATCCTCCGATTAAGGAGTACATGCTGCTCGGTCACCAAATCCAACCGAGCCGTGAAAGTGGTTAGAATATGCTGCAGATCACTCAACACGCCTCCCGCTGACGCCTGCGCCTCTTGCTCTTCCATTGGCTGTTCAAGCTCTGGTTGACGCCCCTCAGGATCCATGACGAGTGGCCGAGAAATCCTGTTGGGAAGGTGTCGTGACACGGACCCACAACAGGGGGCGCTAAGGAACGGACAATGGATAAGCCAACGAGTAACAATTTAATGTTGTGAAAACACACAACGGAATACAGACAGAAATATGGATTGCCAATAATACACCAGGTGACGTGTGGGCAGGCTCGAAGATAGAAGACCTCTGGCGAGAGAAGAGTTGATTCCCACACAGCTTCCACCACCAACGGGCCTGAAGAACACTGGAGCCGCCAAGTCCCGAGTCCCCAGGTGGCCTCTGCCTTCGGCTGTCGACCCTGGTACTGCTGGCAGAGAATAGAGAAAGTCCAGGTGAGTGTGAGTCAGCACACTCAGTAGTCCACTCACAGTTAATGTTCTTTTATGGAGGGAGCACCTCCACTTCCAATCACACACTCGTGCAGCTCCTGTTTAACCACTTATCTGAGATGGAGTGTGATGCGAAGTCGTCACGGTCACGCCTTTACGCCAGCTCCGATAAGGACACCACAGGGCAAATGGCTGCAAAGAAGAGTTCAGTTGTAGTTTATCAGAGAAATTTCAATAGAGACAGATTACCTCTTGGTTGCTGATTTCTCGGCGGGGAGGTGGAGTTGCAGTCCGGCTTTTATGGTGATGTGGATGATGAGTGACAGCTGGTGCTGATGATGAGTGACAGCTGTCACTCTCTGTTGCTCCGACGCCCTCTCGTGCTTGAAGCCCGCACTTCAAGCAGGGCGCCATCTGGTGGTGGTGGGCCAGCAGTACCTCCTCTTCAGCGGCCCACACAACACACAGTATGGTTAAACCCACATGAAGCATGACAGTGCTGAGAATGAGCCATTAGTAATACACATGAAAAATTCAGGTTTATTTAGGAGAAAATGGAAAATTTGGAGAGGACAGTTCTTTTTTGCTTTCACAGACTGTCATACAAGAGGATTTGATCAGTTTAAGGGCCTGTTTTATTGCTTCATATTTAACATAGTACTTATAATATTGTAATATAACATCAGGCAACAAATAATCTGCAGATTTTATGGTCACATTTTGTTAACAAAAGCGTATATTTTTGTCTGAAATATGGTTTGACCATTTTTTTCTTCCATACTTTTCTTTTAGCTGTTTATGTCTCATTTAATGTCAGTCCCTCTCTATATCACACTGTGTTTTCCAAAAATACTGATCAACAGATGACCACACACAGCAGCAGTCATCCCATCATAACGAAACCATGACAGCGTAAAGAAACTAATGCCTTGGTCCCACCAAATAATGAACAGTGAATAATGAGCCACACAGCATGTTTTTTGGTACGAGTCCAGTTATTCAACCATCGTGGGAGAATAGTGGTTCTTAGAGGCAGAATATTCAGCTACCACGGCTCATCTCTGAGCGTGGCGCTAATTTCAAGAAGTTTAAAATTTATCAACAACAGCGTGGGGCAGTTTGTGTATGAGGTACTACGAGGACAAACGAGGATTTTAGAGACATGTTTGTGGTGAGTATGAGGCTGTTAAAAGCCCATTATCTGAGCACCTGGCAGCTACAAGGACAGGACTGACTATTTTTGACAGGCTCCACTCTCTTGCGCACTACAATTCCACCTGCTTTGTGCGCCGGATGCTGTATAGAAAATAATTACTTTGTAGCGGATTAACCATTTTCTGTCAGCACTTGGAAGTTGAAAACACCTCTAATCGCTTCTGGAATCACAGAGGACTATTTCATTTGGACCCTTTTTTCCCCCTCTCCTGCTCCATGAGGTGGAGAACATATTTGGAACAGCTTAAAAGGTAAGTATTTGTAATGTTTTAATAGCTCAGTAAAACAGTTGCATGTTCATTTCATCTTCATAAGCAGCTGTAAAAGTATGTTTACGATAGATTCAACATCTTGTTATGGATCAGATGAGCTCCACTGTGTGTGTGCACAAATGAAATGACTCGCACCCAAGATGAGCATTAACGCAAAATGGCAGCTTGCAAAAGAGTGATTTTACAGACATTAAAGGATGAATACAAAGTTAAAAGTTGGATCACTCTGTGTTTAAAGCTGTGGAAGAAATAAAGCCAGCGAAAAGGAGCGCAGTGGCAACTATTCAGGAACGCAGAACACGAGCGCGCAAAAAAGCGATTTTGCAAACATTAATGGACGAACACAAGTTAAAAGTTGGATCACGGTGTCAAATGACTGTAAGCCACAGAAGAAATAAAGCCACTGAGAAGAAACGCAGAGGTGACTGTCCAGGAACCCGTAGTTCAGTTCTATCTGGTCTGGTTATGGATGTGTGTTTGGTTTTTTGGGAAGTGATCCACACAGTTGCGGCAGCGGGTGCATATAATTAAAGCGGCCATCTCATTGTGGTGTCTTATTTTCTGTTGTTACAGAGAGCTGGGTGAACACACAGAACTGCTGCATTTGATGACTCTGGAACACGTGAACAGCAGCCTGCCACATGGATGCACACACCGGCCGTTGTCGTGCCAAAGTAGTTATCCCAGTAAGAATTTGTATCTGTGGCGGGAGCGCGCACTCACTCAGTGCAGCGTCTTTTTTGGACTGCATTTAAAAAATGTGACAACATCTGAATGGATGCTACGAATTAAAAACCCACACTTTAAAAGGACCAAGTGTGGGACGGCTGGAGGTTTGGACCAAACCCATGCCTAAACGTGCACCAACGTTGCGTTACATGGCTCTACATGGATCATATGTGGCTTGATGTGGATCATATGCAGTGACATGAGCCACTGGAGGCTGCACGGACCTCAAATGACAGGTCGGTTGTTGCTCACTAGAGGCTGATACGTGCTACATGTGAGGTACAGAGAGTCACATAGAGTTGCCTTAGTAGTGGATATGTGATAGCTAAAAACGTGGATCATTCTTCAAATATTCACTGACACACCCATGTGTGGCTCATTATTCATGGCTTATTATTTGGTGGGACTGAGGCTTAAGACATTAAAAAACATTTTCAGTGGTAAGTAAAAGTATTCTATCATGGTTCCAGTCTGTATGTGCACTTCCTGTTTTACTTTGGTGATCACATTTTCCTATTGTAGTTTGTTTGCGTTCTTCCTGTGTGTTTTTCTCAGCTGTCTCTATTAGTTCCCAGTGTATATATTTGACTTTCCCCCCTCTGCTCGTCGACCAGATTGCCTTCTGTCGCCTAACCAAACCTTCCAGTGTTCCTTGTCTTTCTTGCCTTTGTGTTGCTGAACTTTTGCTGCCTGAACTTGATCCTGTCTTCTAGCCTGCTCCCTCGGACCCTGGTGGAAGGTTTGAGTGCCCTGTCTGCCCTGACCCTGTGCTGGTTACTGACCTTGCTTTTGTTTAGCCCTTAGATGGCTGCTATCGGACTTCCCTTGTTGTTATCATGTCTGGTTTATAAAGTCTGATTAAAGAACATTTTATCCATATATCTGTGTTTACTCTGTGAAGGGGTCCCAGGATGCTCCAGTCATCACATTCGTGTGCTTTGTGAGCGTGACAGTCACACTGTAAAATTTAACATGTTGTTCAGCTCAAAAATACAAGTGGAAGGGCTGCCTTAAAATTCTAACGCAAGTGAAAAATATAACTTGTTCTTTGAACATGACTTATGTTATCTTGATTAAAATTCTTTGTGGAAATACTGTTACTGCCCCAAGTAGAGGAGTTTAAGTATCTCAGGGTTTTGTTCACGAGTTGGAGTAAGTTTGAATGTGAGATCAACAGATGCATTTGGGTGGCACATGATGTTTTACAGAAACTGTTGTGGTAAAGAAGGAGCTCAGTCAGAAGGTGAGGCTCTCGATTTAGAAGATCTGCTGTTGCACACAGACATTAGGTGGCTCAGCAGGGATAAATTTCTGGAAAGGTTTCTGATTTACACTCATATTCTCATGAACTTTGGGTAATGACCAAAAGAATAAGGTCATAGATACAAGCGGCGAAAAAGAGATTCTTCCATTGCATATCTGGGCTTACCCTCCTGGACAGAGTGAGAAGCTTGACTATCTATGAGGGTCTGGGAGTAGAGTCACTGCTTCTTCACATCGAAAGAAGCCAGCTCCAGAGGCCCCCTGGTGGTCTCCCTACAGAAGCATCCAACTGGAAGGTGGCCTCGGGGCAGACCCGGGACATGCTGGAGGGATTATATTTTCCAGCTGGTTTGGAACACCTTGGGATCCCCTGGGAAGAGTTACAGGACTTGGCTGAGGATAGGGAAGTGTGGGATGAGCTGCACGGCCTGCTGCCACTGTGACCCGGATAAGCGGCGAAAAATGAATAAATGAATGAATGCTTCCAGAGCTATTTTAATCACACTGTCTTCCTTTCTTTCAAACAAAACACAAATTTTTTCGTGCAGATACGGAAGTTAGAAGTTGTATCCTCCATGCTTTAGGAACATTTAACATCACACAGAACACAGAAATGTATGGACACATGACTCAGGAAACATGAATCTGCTACATGAATGAAGCAGAAACTCTCTCTGACCTTGTTCTTTGGACTCCCAGATAACATTAAAACACCCACTAACCCTTTGAAATGCTATTTTAAGTCCTTACAATAAATATTTCAGCAGTGGTAAAAAGTGTCTTGAGAGAACGTGTGAGGCTGAAGTTGCCACACTCAGCTACGCTTCCCCCATGTGGCTCGGCAGCAGCTCTGCAAAGGCGGCTGCTGCCCCTTTAAGGGCCTGATGACTGCAGTAGCCAATCAGAGGCCATGAAATGTGGCTGAACTGTCCTTGTGGATGACCTTGACAGGAGAGGAGCAAAGGAAGAGAAGATGGAGTGATGAATGAAAGAGGGAGATGTTTATAAATTGAGTCTCTCCCTGATTTTCTAGCATTAACGTGAATATAATTTCTTCTCCAACCATTTACATGTTCATCGTCACACGTCATGCACACCTCCCTCCTAACAGCCCTGCAGAGTGTTGCATAATCCCCAGTGTGGGGGAGGCAGAAAGGAAAATGAGGGGAGATGAAGGGAGAATGACTCACGATGCAACATGCACCAGTGGAAGAGCCGAAAAATAATAATAATAAACACCTAAATGGCATGAATCATTTGACAGAGTGTAGACCCTCACCCCTCGTGGTTAGAGCCAAAGTTTATCACAGAGATGTCAAACAGAATAATGCCTAGTAAAACAAGAACAGAGTTTACATTACTCAGGTCCAGATGAAGCATTTGATTTGGATCATTAAAAAAAATCAATGGACACACATGCAAACGGTAAAATGTTAACCAGTACCATCACTAACTGACATAGACTAACACAGTAAAACCTGGATTTGGGGTCAGAGCCGGGTTTCCCCAAAGCATCTTAAGGTTAACGTGGTCTTGGTGCAAACTGCATTGACATCTCATTGTAAGTCAACCAATCATGATGCACAGAGATCGAGGCCAGAATTCAGTCTTTCATTGGTGTCAAAGAAGTCCTATAGAAGCCCTGAAGCTTATTAATGCCCGTGCTTCTCCCCAGATACCGTAGCACCAGCATGCCCAACTAGTTGTTCACGGTCTACCAGTCGATTGCAGGCTGAGTTCCAGTCAATTGCATACTGAAAAAAAAATATAACTAAATTTCATGTGCTTCTTTCTGTCTGCGTGTGTACAGAGTATGGTTCCTAGGTTGTAACGAAGTACTTGAAAGAGGGCAAGAAGCTAGACTACAGCGAGTGCATACTACAATGGCGGAAGAAAAAAACTCTAAAACATCATTTTCATTCAGAGCGGGAAGAGGATTATTTTTTGTTTATTCGAATGCCAAGTGCATCTGTCTTATCTGGAATACACATGTGGCTTTACCAAAGATAGGGAATTTAGAGGGATATTTCAAGATGATCCACAAGAGCCATGATGCAAACTTTGCGGTAAAATCACCTCTGTGCGCAAGAAAAGTTGACTAGCATCACAACAGGCCGTAAATATGGAAGACGTGATGAATGTGGCTAAGAAGATTGCGTGTTCTGTTTGGGCCAGGAGTCTGAAGAAGTGATTACTCTGTGTGCAGCTGGAGGAGACAGGTGCAGAACACACAGATCTGCTGCTGCACACAGACGTTAGGTGGCTCAGCAGGGATAAATTTCTGGAAAGTTTTCCGAATTGTTGCTTGAAATAAAGAATTTCTGAAATGTTCAAACCATGCTGATCATGCACAGCTGGAAGACAGTCAGTAGCTCTTGGATTTAGCCTTTCTTACTGATCTGACTGACAAGCTCAATAACTTGAATCTAGAGCTGCAGGGTAAAGACAAGCTCATCATCAACATGATCAGCTCAAGTTTAAAGGTAAGTTACACCTGCTATCAAGCAGGTCGCAACAGTGTGACCTGCAGAAGTTTCCACGCATGGATACAGAACTTAAACGTCAGGACAAAGACTGTGTGAAGCTTGATAGTGCATGTTATGATGATCAAGTGCAGAGCATCTTGTCAGAATTCGACAGGAGCTTTACTGACTGCATCCATTGAGCCTGTTGTCAATTTTCTCTGTTTTCCATTTGGCGAAAATATAGATGTGGCTTGTATAAGGCCAAAGTGGTATCACTCTTCAAACTGGATAGCTGTGCTATTGAGAATGAGATCCTCACATTGAAAAATGACATTGAGCTCAAATCCAGAGCAACACCTGACATGAATGTACAATTCTGGAATCTAATGCAGAAAGAGAAGTACCCCAACCTCAGACAAACTGCACTAAATTTGAGTGCACTTTTTGGATCAACATATTTGTGTGAGTCTGCCTTTTTCACATATGACCAAGGGCACAATTTAGAACTAGAAATTGGGGGGGATAAAGTGCGAGGCCCGCAGGGCCGAAGCCCATAGGCTGGAGGTCTGGGGGCCACTTTAGGCCCCCAGAAGCCAACGGTTTCTAGATAAGCTCAGATTCATTCTGAGCATCCAGAACAGTAATTTTAATGTTTTGAGAAGACCATAAAGTGGACACCATTTGACTTATACAATTTGAAACTGTGGATATAAGTACTTTATTCTGAGAATAGCCAGCATTGATTTTATTAACATCCTGGTGTAAATATGTTATCACCACATGTGTAGAACTCAAAAAGAATGATAGGTTGAGTTTTCATTAAAAAACAACTGCAATGTGGTAAAATGTATTCATAAATATGAAAGAACAGGCTCTTAATAATTATTAACTATCGCATACTGTATTTTTTTTCTCAAGATTTGTTTTGCATAAGTTTGAAAAACAACAGATCATAAGTTTAGGATAAATTACTTATCATGAATTTAATTTTTGAAGTGGCACTAATGACAACACTCATACTGAACATAATTTCGCTTGCATAGACTGATTTCGGAGATCAAGCAATAATTGCAGATGGGCTTTCTGAGGTCCCAGATAGCTTTTCTGATTTCCTTTTCTAACTTTCAGAATTTAGTAAATTAGCATATGGTCCATTGATACTTATGTGTAGACACTAGTCCTGAGAGGCAGAAGGCTGCCGGGCTGATCGGGTAGTTTCCACTTGCCCTGCCCCGCAGCATGTACCAGGGCCATCCTTACCACGCTCTGCTGGGTTTCCTCTTCCCAACATTCTAGTTCCCCCTGCTGGTGAGCCTAGGCAGCACGACAGGGCCAAATTGTCCCCCCAAGAACAGCGACGGAGACTGGAGTTCAGGCAGTGTTTCTATTGCAGTGCTAAGGGGCATATCCTCAGCACTTGCCCCATTCGGCCAAGCCAACACTCACCCATAGAGCCCGGGCTGCGGGAGAGCCAAGCTACATTCACAGGTGTGGGTTCTAATTGCACTCAAATCCCAGCTACAATTCTTTTTAGTGATGTGTCCTTTTCGACCCAGCTTTGATCGACACGGGAGCCGAAGGGAATTTTATAGATCAATCCTTCGCATCCAAGGCTAACCGTCCCCTTGAACCACTCTCTTCCCCTCTGTCAGTGCATGCATGAGACGGCACGGCCCCTCCCAGCCATTACTCACCGTACTAAACGAGTCACTTTAGTGGTGTCAGGTAATCATAGAGAACTGATTTAGTTTTTTGTTGTTCCTTTCTTATCTACTGTGGTTTTAGGCCATCCTTGGGTTACTAAACACAATCCCGGTATTGATTGGCCGACAGGGGCCATTAATCAGTGGAGTGAAGCCTGTCTCAAGGGGTGCCTTCGTTCTTCAGTTCCCTCCCAGTGTCTCAGTCAAGGAAGTGGTCAACACACGGCCCGATTTGTCTTTAGTTCCCCTCGAGTACTATTGACTTTGGTGAGGTTTTCTGCAAGGATCGTGCAGTCCCACTTCCTCCTCACCGTCCTTACGATTCTGTCACTGACCCTACTTCCAGGTGCCACCGTTACCTTCTACTAGGTGTACAATCTCTCCCACCCGGAACGTGAGTCAATGGAAACCTATATCCGGGACTCCTTGTATGCTGGGTTGGATCTGGACTTCATATCTCCCATTGGGGCAGGGTTCTTTTTGTTGGTAAGAAAGACAGCACTCTGTGCCCTTGCATTGATTTCCGGGGACTAAATGCCATCACGGTTCGCAATTGTTATCCTCTATCCCTATTAGATTCGGCCTTTAGTTCCTTGCATGGGACAACCATATTCTCCGAATTGGACCTCCGTAATGCTTACCATCTGGTACATGTCTGGGAAGGGGATGAGTGGAAGACAGCTTTCAACATGCTGTTGGGATACTTTGAATACCTGGTCATGTCCTTCGGCCTAACTAACGCGCCCGCTACCTTCCAAGCATTGGTCAACGATGTGTTGCATGACTTCCTCAACCAGCTCGTGTTTGTGTATTTGGAGGATATTTTGATTTTTTTCCCCTGATGCCCAAACTCACATCAAACATGTATGGCTTGTTCTCCAGCGGTTACTTGAGAACCGTCTCTTCGTTTAAAGCACAGAAGTGCAGGCTTCATCTCGACAGCCTCCCTTCATTGGCTTCCTGTTAATGCTAGAATAGAATTTAAAATTCTTCTTCTTACTTATAAGGTTTTGAATAATCAGGTCCCATCTTATCTTAGGGACCTCGTAGTACCATATTACCCCATTAGAGCGCTTCGCTCTCAGACTGCAGGCTTACTTGTAGTTCCTAGGGTTTGTAAGAGTAGAATGGGAGGCAGAGCCTTCAGCTTTCAGGCTCCTCTCCTGTGGAACCAGCTCCCAATTCAGATCAGGGAGACAGATACCCTCTCTACTTTTAAGATTAGGCTTAAAACTTTCCTTTTCGCTAAGGCTTATAGTTAGGGCTGGATCGGTGACCCTGGACCATCCCTTGGTTATGTTGCTTTAGACGTAGACTGTGTCTTCATAATATTGTATGGCCTTGCCTTGCAATGTGGAGCGCCTTGGGGCAACTGTTTGTTGTGATTTGCGCTATACAAGAAAAAAAGTTGATTGATTGATTGATTGACATGGTTTTGTTTCTACGATTCATCAATTTCTCACAACCCAAGTCAATCCCAACCCTGTGAAGGTGGTTTTTTAGGATTTGACAATTTCTACCGACCAGTTCATCCACGGTTTTAGTCAGGTCGTAGCCCCTCTCACAGTTCTCACATCAACTAAAACACCCTTTCAGTGGACTCCTGTGAAATCCTTTCTTGGATTTCTTGGATTACTTCGAGAAGAAAATAGAAGACATTAGGCCAACATATCCCGCATGCCTTAACCCAGCTACTACACTCTGCTATTTAGGTGGGTGCCATTACTGAGGTATTACCTAGATTACAGAATTTGATAGCATCTCACTAGGCGTGCTCATGAAACTCATAACGTCTACAAAAAACACAACCTGCTTATTTGATCCATACCAACATAACTGTTCAAGGACCTGTGGCCCATTCTTGGGCTGACTGTGTGGAAATGATTAATCTCTCATTAACTTCTGGATCTGTTCCTAAATGTTTCAAATCTGCAGGTGATTAAACCATTACTTAAGAAATCTACTCTTGACCCCAGTGTATTGAATATATCATTTTGCTCTAAATTCTGGAAAAGGTGGTTTATGGCAGCCTAGGACATACCTTACTGAGAATAATCTTTTTGACCCACTGCAGTCTGCTTTTAGAAAATATTCCACAGAGACAGCTCTCACTAAAGTGGTGAATGATCTTCTGCTTCAGTGTATTCAGACACCACTACGGTTCTGGTGCTGTTAGATCTTAGTGCTGCGTTTGATACCATGAATCATCATATTCTACTCAATAGGCTGGAGAATCATTTTGGGATTACTGGATGTGCCATTGCGTGGTTGACATCATACGCGACCAGTCATTCTCACTGTATTTTATACAATAACACTACCTCTAACCTTAATGACATGAAATTTGGGGTTCACAGGGATCCATCTTAGACCCCCGCGTGGGCTCAGGAACACTTCAGAAAACCATTGTCAGTTAACACAGTTCATCGCTACATCTACAACTCCATGCAAAGCGAAAACCATATATCAAGATCCAGAAACAGCGCCGCCTTCTCTGCGCCTGAGCTCATTTGAAATGGACAGACGCAAAGTGGAAAAGTGTGCTGTGGTCTGACGAGTCCACATTTCAAATTGTTTTTGGAACTATGGACATCGTGTCCTCCGGACAAAAGAGGAAAAAGACCATCAAGATTGTTACCAGTGCAAAGTTCAAAAGCCAGCATCTGTGATGGTATGGGGATGGGTTAGTGCCCATGGCATGGGCAACTTACACATCTGTGATGGCACCATCAATGCTGAAAGGTATATCCAGGTTTAGGAGCAACACATGCTGCCATCCAAGCAACGTCTTTTTCAGGGACGTCCCTGCTTATTTCAGCAAGACAATGCCAAGCCACATTCTGCACGTGTTACAACAGCGTGGCTTCGTAGTAAAAGAGTGCGGGTACTAGACTGGCCTGTCTGCAGTCCAGACCTGTCACCTATTGAAAATGTGTGGCACACTATGAAGCGCAAAATACGACAACGGAGACCCTGAACTGTTGAACAACTGAAGTCGTAAATCAAGCAAGAATGGGAAAGAATTCCTCCTACAAAGCTTCAACAATTAGTATCCTGAGTTCCCACATGCTTATTGAGTGTTGTCCTGGTCGTTACTGTGAGTTTCTCTGTGAATTTTCAGACCTTTTGTCTGACTTAGTGCTGAGCTCAGATAAGATAATTATAGTGGGCAATTTTAACATCCACACAGATGCTGAGAATGACAGCCTCAACACTGCATTTAATCTATTATTAGACTCAATTGGCTTTGCTCAAAATGTAAATGAGTCCACCCACCACTTTAATCATATCTTAGATCTTGTTCTGACTTATGGTATGGAAATTGAAGACTTAACAGTATTCCCTGAAAACTCCCTTCTGTCTGATCATTTCTTAATAACATTTACATTTACTCTGATGGACTACCCAGCAGTGGGGAATAAGTTTCATTACACTAGAAGTCTTTCAGAAAGCGCTGTAACTAGGTTTAAGGATATGATTCCTTCTTTATGTTCTCTAATGCCATATACCAACACAGTGCAGAGTAGCTACCTAAACTCTGTGAGTGAGATAGAGTATCTCGTCAATAGTTTTACATCCTCATTGAAGACAACTTTGGATGCTGTAGCTCCTCTGAAAAAGAGAGCCTTAAATCAGAAGTGCCTGACTCCGTGGTATAACTCACAAACTCGCAGCTTAAAGCAGATAACCCGTAAGTTGGAGAGGAAATGGCGTCTCACTAATTTAGAAGATCTTCACTTAGCCTGGAAAAAGAGTCTGTTGCTCTATAAAAAAGCCCTCCGTAAAGCTAGGACATCTTACTACTCATCACTAATTGAATAAAATAAGAACAACCCCAGGTTTCTTTTCAGCACTGTAGCCAGGCTGACAAAGAGTCAGAGCTCTATTGAGCTGAGTATTCCTTTAACTTTAACTAGTAATGACTTCATGACTTTCTTTGCTAATAAAATTTTAACTATTGGAGAAAAAAATACTCATAACCATCCCAAAGACATATCGTTATCTTTGGCTGCTTTCAGTGATGCCGGTATTTGGTTAGACTCTTTCTCTCCGATTGTTCTGTCTGAGTTATTTTCATTAGTTACTTTCTCCAAACCATCAACATGTCTATTAAACCCCATTCCTACCAGGCTGCTCAAGGAAGCCCTACCATTAATTAATGCTTCGATCTTAAATATGATCAATCTATCTTTATTAGTTGGCTATGTACCACAGGCTTTTAAGGTGGCAGTAATTAAACCATTACTTAAAAAGCCATCACTTGACCCAGCTATCTTAGCTAATTATAGGCCAATCTCCAACCTTCCTTTTCTCTCAAAAATTCTTGAAAGGGTAGTTGTAAAACAGCTAACTGATCATCTGCAGAGGAATGGTCTATTTGAAGAGTTTCAGTCAGGTTTTAGAATTCATCATAGTACAGAAACAGCATTAGTGAAGGTTACAAATGATCTTCTTATGGCCTCAGACAGTGGACTCATCTCTGTGCTTGTTCTGTTAGACCTCAGTGCTGCTTTTGATACTGTTGACCATAAAATTTTATTACAGAGAACAGAGCATGCCATAGGTATTAAAGGCACTGTGCTGCAGTGGTTTGAATCATATTTATCTAATAGATTACAATTTGTTCATGTAAATGGGGAATCTTCTTCACAGACTAAGGTTAATTATGGAGTTCCACAAGGTTCTGTGCTAGGACCAATTTTATTCACTTTATACATGTTTCCCTTAGGCAGTATTATTAGACAGCATTGCTTAAATTTTCATTGTTACGCAGATGATACCCAGCTTTATCTATCCATGAAGCCAGAGGACACACACCAATTAGCTAAACTGCAGGATTGTCTTACAGACATAAAGACATGGATGACCTCTAATTTCCTGCTTTTAAATTCAGATAAAACTGAAGTTATTGTACTTGGCCCCACAAATCTTAGAAACATGGTATCTAACCAGATCCTTACTCTGGATGGCATTACCCTGACCTCTAGTAATACTGTGAGAAATCTTGGAGTCATTTTTGATCAGGATATGTCATTCAATGCGCATATTAAACAAATATGTAGGACTGCTTTTTTGCATTTGCGCAATATCTCTAAAATTAGAAAGGTCTTGTCTCAGAGTGATGCTGAAAAACTAATTCATGCATTTATTTCCTCTAGGCTGGACTATTGTAATTCATTATTATCAGGTTGTCCTAAAAGTTCCCTGAAAAGCCTTCAGTTAATTCAAAATGCTGCAGCTAGAGTACTGAGAGGGACTAGAAGGAGAGAGCATATTTCACCCATATTGGCCTCTCTTCATTGGCTTCCTGTTAATTCTAGAATAGAATTTAAAATTCTTCTTCTTACTTAGAAGGTTTTGAATAATCAGGTCCCATCTTATCTTAGGAACCTCATAGTACCATATCACCCCAATAGAGCGTTTCGTTCTCAGACTGCAGGCTTACTTGTAGTTCCTAGGGTTTGTAAGAGTAGAATGGGAGGCAGAGCCTTCAGCTTTCAGGCTCCTCTCCTCTGGAACCAGCTCCCAATTTGGATCAGGGAGACAGACACCCTCTCTACTTTTACGATTAGGCTTAAAACTTTCCTTTTTGCTAAAGCTTATAGTTAGGGCTGGATCAGGTGACCCTGAACCATCCCTTAGTTATGCTGCTATAGACTTAGACTGCTGGGGGGTTCCCATGATGCACTGAGTGTTTCTTTCTCTTTTTGCTCTGTATGCACCACTCTGCATTTTATCATTAGTGATTGATCTCTGCTCCCCTCCACAGCATGTCTTTTTCCTGGTTCTCTCCCTCAGCCCCAACCAGTCCCAGCAGAAGACTGCCCCTCCCTGAGCCTGGTTCTGCTGGAGGTTTCTTCCTGTTAAAAGGGAGTTTTTCCTTCCCACTGTCACCAAGTACTTGCTCACAGGGGGTCGTTTTGACCGTTGGGGTTTTTCCGTAATTATTGTATGGCCTTGCCTTACAATATAAAGCGCCTTGGGGCAACTGTTTGTTGTGATTTGGCGCTATATAAATAAAATTGATTTGATTTGATTTGTTGTTAGAAGGAAAGGTGATGTAACACAGTGGTAAACTGCCCCATGTTGCAGGCATCCATTTCAAAATGAGCAAATATTTGCACAAAAACAATAAAGTTTATCAGTTTGAACATTAAATATCTTGTATTTGTGGTGTATTCAATTTAATATAGGTTGAAGAGGATTTACAAATCATTGTATTCTGTTTTTATTTACATTTTACACAATGTCCCAACTTCATTGGAATTGGGGTTGTACATCAATCCAGAGTATACGTGGCAGGACCTCAAAAACTATTTTCAAAAACATGACTTAAGGTATGAGTAATTGTGTTTTACAATCATTTTAATATTGCATGATCATTTGCAACTGCTTGTTTGGTATTCTACTGGCCAGTACACCTACAAAGAAATGATTAATATGATTACTATTATTATGGTGGCAGCACGTAATGGTTAGCACTGTTGCCTCACAGCAAGAAGGTTGTGGGATCGGTTTCCAACTGGGACCTTTTGTGTAGTGTTTGTGTGTTCTCTCCATGTTTGTGTAGGTTCCCTCCGGGTGCTCCGTCTTCCTCCCACATCCAACAGACATGCATGTTATGTGAATTGGAAACTTTAAATTAAACCATAGGTGTGCGTGCAGGTGTAAATGTGTGTCTGTCTACATGTTGCCCTGCATTAGAATGGTGTCCTATCCAGGTTGAGATATACTTTATTGATGTCACAGTGGAGAAATTCTATTTACACTCCAGTTACCTCAGACAGCAATTAGTCCACAATTATTACTTGTTTACCGTAATAATGGCACACATCAGAATTAAAGACAGCACATACACATTTGACATTGTTTATGTGTACTAAGTTTGAAGAGTTCCGTTATCCGATTTGAGGCAAGTGGGTGAAGGCCACGCAGCAACCCTGAGATGTGCCGCCGTCGGCTTGGTGGGAGTAACGGGGGCTGCAGCTAAAACTGCACCGCCCCTGCACAAGGTAAAAGGAGTGAAGTGAGTAGGTGCCGGTATGGGGAGTGTTGATGGGGGATAGGAGGGGGGTGGGGGGAGGGAATGGAGCATGCTTCAGTCCTGTGAAAAGCAGTTTATTTTCTTTTTGAGATGAGATAAGAAACAGCCAAATGATCCCCAGGCTGAATAAATTCCTCTGGAGGAAAACAGTCGAGCAATTTGACCTTCAGGCTTGATAAGTCTGTAATGTTATGGTTTGAGCAGTGAAAAACACTTTTAACAGTTCCACTTGAACAACCAAATCCTAATTATGAATTAAGAATATTCCCAATTATGAATTAAGAATATTCACCGGCCTCTGAAATCTTCAACTTCAACTGCAAGGTATGCATCTGCTCCAAGATGTCATCCAATTTGCGTCTGAGTTTAAGAGTCAACGCAGTCTGAGAATGCACTGCCTTGCCAACCTCGTTAATCATGACGGACAAGTGAGGGGCCGTGGTTCTTGATGCTGCCGTCTTGCCAATTTTCCGGTAGATCAGGGCAGCACATAAGCCAAAAAGTACCAGCCCTGCTACCATAAGACCAAAAGAATAAGTCCTCGACGTCCTCAACGGAGAAAGGTGCCAAGCATGCCACATGCCAGGAACTCCAGGAGTCGAGAACATAGCCCGCAGGATACTTTCCATCTGGGCAGGTAGAATCCCCCGGTCCTGACCTTCTTGTAGAAAAAAATGGTGTCAATAGCTTTCAGAGACGAGCTGATCAATTCCATGGTTAATCCAATAGTAGTCCAATAGATCCAGAATCCAATATAATTTGAGGAATTCACAGTCTGGTAAAATAGGTACTTGAAGGTTAAAGCAGAAAACAGAGATAAGGGAGCGTGGAGGAGATGCGATCGCCCTCATCGGAGTCCCAAGCTGAACCGCGCCTCACGCCCTGTGACTGCTGGGATAGGCACCAGCTCCCCCCCATGACCCTTAATTGGAGTAAGTGGATATAGAAAATGGATGGAAGAATGGATGGATTATTTTTATGGAATAAAAAATATTCAATGCATCTGGAAAGTATTCAAAATACTTAGTATTTTTTATTTTCATAAATCTGCAAAATGCTAATAAAAAACTTTTTTCACATTGTCATTATGGGGTATTGTGTGTAGAATTTTGAAAAAAAATTAATTTCATCCATTTTGGAATAAGGTTGTAACATAACAAAATGTCGGCAAAGTGAATCGCTGTGAAAACTTTCTGGGTGCCCCGTAGCTCACATATTCACTTTTCCGAGAATTGAGTTTGTGTTTACAAGCCAATGAAAAAGGGGCTGGGGGGGCATCAAATGTTATTTCTATTGTAATTCTGGGATGCCTAAAACATTTTCACAGTACTGTATGTATGTTTTAGTGATTTCTGATGTTAAACTTTGTAACTCCACCAGAGATTGGAACCTACTGGTGAACTTTAAACAAAGGAAGAAGTGAATAATTTCTGTTCTGGTTCCTTTTTTAAAAACGTCATCTTCAGGTCTGACGTATCTCATTAACCACCACAATCCATATCTGTCTCTTTTCTTATCAATCAATCAATCAATCAATCAATTTTTTTTTTATATAGCGCCAAATCACAACAAACAGTTGCCCCAAGGCGCTTTATATTGTAAGGCAAGGCCATACAATAATGATGTAAAACCCCAACGGTCAAAACGACCCCCTGTGAGCAAGCACTTGGCTACAGTGGGAAGGAAAAACTCCCTTTTAACAGGAAGAAACCTCCAGCAGAACCAGGCTCAGGGAGGGGCAGTCTTCTGCTGGGACTGGTTGGGGCTGAGGGAGAGAACCAGGAAAAAGACATGCTGTGGAGGGGAGCAGAGATCGATCACTAATGATTAAATGCAGAGTGGTGCATACAGAGCAAAAAGAGAAAGAAACAGTGCATCATGGGAACCCCCCAGCAGTCTACGTCTATAGCAGCATAACTAAGGGATGGTTCAGGGTCACCTGATCCAGCCCTAACTATAAGCTTTAGCGAAAAGGAAAGTTTTAAGCCTAATCTTAAAAGTAGAGAGGGTGTCTGTCTCCCTGATCTGAATTGGGAGCTGGTTCCACAGGAGAGGAGCCTGAAAGCTGAAGGCTCTGCCTCCCATTCTACTCTTACAAACCCTAGGAACTACAAGTAAGCCTGCAGTCTGAGAGCGAAGCGCTCTATTGGGGTGATATGGTACTACGAGGTCCCTAAGATAAGATGGGACCTGATTATTCAAAACCTTATAAGTAAGAAGAAGAATTTTAAATTCTATTCTAGAATTAACAGGAAGCCAATGAAGAGAGGCCAATATGGGTGAGATATGCTCTCTCCTTCTAGTCCCCGTCAGCACTCTAGCTGCAGCATTTTGAATTAACTGAAGGCTTTTTAGGGAACTTTTAGGACAACCTGATAATAATGAATTACAATAGTCCAGCCTAGAGGAAATAAATGCATGAATTAGTTTTTCAGCATCACTCTGAGACAAGACCTTTCTGATTTTAGAGATATTGCGTAAATGCAAAAAAGCAGTCCTACATATTTGTTTAATATGCGCTTTGAATGACATATCCTGATCAAAAATGACTCCAAGATTTCTCACAGTATTACTAGAGGTCAGGGTAATGCCATCCAGAGTAAGGATCTGGTTAGACACCATGTTTCTAAGATTTGTGGGGCCAAGTACAATAACTTCAGTTTTATCTGAGTTTAAAAGCAGGAAATTAGAGGTCATCCATGTCTTTATGTCTGTAAGACAATCCTGCAGTTTAGCTAATTGGTGTGTGTCCTCTGGCTTCATGGATAGATAAAGCTGGGTATCATCTGCGTAACAATGAAAATTTAAGCAATACCGTCTAATAATACTGCCTAAGGGAAGCATATATAAAGTGAATAAAATTGGTCCTAGCACAGAACCTTGTGGAACTCCATAATTAACTTTAGTCTGTGAAGACGATTCCCCATTTACATGAACAAATTGTAATCTATTAGACAAATATGATTCAAACCACCGCAGCGCAGTGCCTTTAATACCTATGGCATGCTCTAATCTCTGTAATAAAATTTTATGGTCAACAGTATCAAAAGCAGCACTGAGGTCTAACAGAACAAGCACAGAGATGAGTCCACTGTCCGAGGCCACAAGAAGATCATTTGTAACCTTCACTAATGCTGTTTCTGTACTATGATGAATTCTAAAACCTGACTGAAACTCTTCAAATAGACCATTCCTCTGCAGATGATCAGTTAGCTGTTTTACAACTACCCTTTCAAGAATTTTTGAGAGAAAAGGAAGGTTGGAGATTGGCCTATAATTAGCTAAGATAGCTGGGTCAAGTGATGGCTTTTTAAGTAATGGTTTAATTACTGCCACCTTAAAAGCCTGTGGTACATAGCCAACTAACAAAGATAGATTGATCATATTTAAGATCGAAGCATTAAATAATGGTAGGGCTTCCTTGAGCAGCCTGGTAGGAATGGGGTCTAATAAACATGTTGATGGTTTGGATGAAGTAACTAATGAAAATAACTCAGACAGAACAATCGGAGAGAAAGAGTCTAACCAAATACCGGCATCACTGAAAGCAGCCAAAGATAACGATACGTCTTTGGGATGGTTATGAGTAATTTTTTCTCTAATAGTTAAAATTTTGTTAGCAAAGAAAGTCATGAAGTCATTACTAGTTAAAGTTAATGGAATACTCAGCTCAATAGAGCTCTGACTCTTTGTCAGCCTGGCTACAGTGCTGAAAAGAAACCTGGGGTTGTTCTTATTTTCTTCAATTAGTGATGAGTAGAAAGATGTCCTAGCTTTACGGAGGGCTTTTTATAGAGCAACAGACTCTTTTTCCAGGCTAAGTGAAGATCTTCTAAATTAGTGAGACGCCATTTCCTCTCCAACTTACGGGTTATCTGCTTTAAGCTACGAGTTTGAGAGTTATACCATGGAGTCAGACACTTCTGATTTAAAGCTCTCTTTTTCAGAGGAGCTACAGCATCCAAAGTTGTCTTCAATGAGGATGTAAAACTATTGACGAGATACTCTATCTCCCTTACAGAGTTTAGGTAGCTACTCTGCACTGTGTTGTTATATGGCATTAGAGAACATAAAGAAGGAATCATATCCTTAAACCTAGTTACAGCGCTTTCTGAAAGACTTCTAGTGTAATGAAACTTATTCCCTACTGCTGGGTAGTCCATCAGAGTAAATGTAAATGTTATTAAGAAATGATCAGACAGAAGGGAGTTTTCAGGGAATACTGTTAAGTCTTCTATTTCCATACCATAAGTCAGAACAAGATCTAAGATATGATTAAAGTGGTGGGTGGACTCATTTACATTTTGAGCAAAGCCAATAGAGTCTAATAATAGATTAAATGCAGTGTTGAGGCTGTCATTCTCAGCATCTGTGTGGATGTTAAAATCGCCCACTATAATTATCTTATCTGAGCTAAGCACTAAGTCAGACAAAAGGTCTGAAAATTCACAGAGAAACTCACAGTAACGACCAGGTGGACGATAGATAATAACAAATAAAACTGGTTTTTTGGGACTTCCAATTTGGATGGACAAGACTAAGAGACAAGCTTTCAAATGAATTAAAGCTCTGTCTGGGTTTTTGATTAATTAATAAGCTGGAATGGAAGATTGCTGCTAATCCACCGCCCCGGCCCGTGCTACGAGCATTCTGACAGTTAGTGTGACTCGGGGGTGTTGACTCATTTAAACTAACATATTCATCCTGCTGTAACCAGGTTTCTGTTAGGCAGAATAAATCAATATGTTGATCAATTATTATATCATTTACCAACAGGGACTTAGAAGAGAGAGACCTAATGTTTAATAGACCACATTTAACTGTTTTAGTCTGTGGTGCAGTTGAAGGTGCTATATTATTTTTTCTTTTTGAATTTTTATGCTTAAATAGATTTTTGCTGGTTATTGGTAGTCTGGGAGCAGGCACCGTCTCTACGGGGATGGGGTAATGAGGGGATGGCAGGGGGAGAGAAGCTGCAGAGAGGTGTGTAAGACTACAACTCTGCTTCCTGGTCCCAACCCTGGATAGTCACGGTTTGGAGGATTTAAGAAAATTAGCCAGATTTCTAGAAATGAGAGCTGCTCCATCCAAAGTGGGATGGATGCCGTCTCTCCTAACAAGACCAGGTTTTCCCCAGAAGCTTTGCCAATTATCTATGAAGCCCACCTCATTTTTTGGACACCACTCAGACAGCCAGCAATTCAAGGAGAACATGCGGCTAAACATGTCACTCCCGGTCTGATTGGGGAGGGGCCCAGAGAAAACTACAGAGTCCGACATTGTTTTTGCAAAGTTACACACCGATTTAATGTTAATTTTAGTGACCTCCGATTGGCGTAACCGGGTGTCATTACTGCCGACGTGAATTACAATCTTACCAAATTTACGCTTAGCCTTAGCCAGCAGTTTCAAATTTCCTTCAATGTCGCCTGCTCTGGCCCCCGGAAGACAATTGACTATGGTTGCTGGTGTCGCTAACTTCACATTTCTCAAAACAGAGTCGCCAATAACCAGAGTTTGATCCTCGGCGGGTGTGTCGTCGAGTGGGGAAAAACGGTTAGAAATGTGAACGGGTTGGCGGTGTACACGGGCTTCTGTTTAGGGCTACGCTTCCTCCTCACAGTCACCCAGTCAGCCTGCTTTCCCGGCTGCTCGGGATCTGCCAGGGGGGAACTAACGGCGGCTAAGCTACCTTGGTCCGCACCGACTACAGGGGCCTGGCTAGCTGTAGAATTTTCCACGGTGCGGAGCCGAGTCTCCAATTCGCCCAGCCTGGCCTCCAAAGCTACGAATAAGCTACACTTATTACAAGTACCATTACTGCTAAAGGAGGCCGAGGAATAACTAAACATTTCACACCCAGAGCAGAAAAGTGCGGGAGAGACAGGAGAAGCCGCCATGCTAAATCGGCTAAGAGCTAGTAGCTATGCTAAGCTAGCGGATTCCTAAAAACACGCAAAGTGAATAATGTGTAAATAATTTAGAGGTGATTCAGTAGAAGGAGTGCTTTAGTTAAGGCACGTAAAGATTACACTGGGAAACAAATCGTAATCTAGATAACTAGATCAATCTAACTGCGCAGATTAAACAGCTAACAGATACAGAAAAACACCGCTGTGCTCCGGAACAGGAAGTGATACAATACCGCAGTGAGAGCCAACCACCAGTAGAGGCAAGCAAGAGAGTTCCCTCATGCTGAATTTTCATTTAGCCTTCACATACACATGGATGTTTCAAGATGTCTGGATGACCTTGTAGAGGAAATCACCAGCCATTCATCATGTTGCATCTTCAGTGATGCAAACAGCAGCTGACACGATAAGACCTTCTGCTGCAGGGCCAAAAGAAAGCTGGAAGCAGTGATATAGTGGATCTGTTACATCTGCAGATACTGCACACTGATTAAATGTGTTCACTGCTGCCATGTGATGTATCAGAGCATAAAAAAGTCACGATTGTTCACAAAAGACTTTACATTTCATGTCCTGCATAGTCAGCGTGTCGTACCATAGAATTTTTCAGAAATATGAATCACAGCAAATTATGCTTTCAATGAGCTGCATTAAACATGGGTGTTAACATAGCATTCAACAAAACAGCTCTTAGAACTGCATTACAACATATGCATAAGCAAAAATCAGTTGATTTACATGCGCTGGAAATGAAACAATTCTATTTATGTTATTTTATTTGTATCACACCAAATCACAACAAAACTACCTCAAGGTGCTTCACATGAGTAAGGTCTAACTTTACCAACCTCCCTGACCAAGCACACATTGAAAATACAGTAGAGTCATCTTGCATCTCTAATACATAGATGTCCATGTCCAGCACCGGTAGGCTGTAGGGCAGGACCTCCGGTCAGTGGTGCAACAGGCGTCACATCCCAAGGTCAGTCTGGCTCCCTGGGATGCAAAGCCAGGATCAGTCATTGTTGTTGTCAGTGCCTTGGATAAAGAGAAAAAGAGCAGAATTAGTCGGCCAGAAATAACTACACCTGAGGCATTAATTCACCAGCAGTAAATCAACAGGGAAACAAAGAGATTGCTCAGGTGGTTCCCGGCAGCAAGCCCTGTGCTTCACTAGCAGACCCAGAATTTAGATGTAGTGAAGCCGACACTTGTTCCATCGCTAATAATATGAATTAAAAGGAGAAAAAAGCTTTCAGTTTTAATTACATGACTGAAGCTACACATTATGCAGAGTCCCACGAGGCTCAATCCTTGGGCCATTTTTATTCAAGATTTACATCTATGTTCGTGGTTTTGGTAAACGTTTTACTTTATTTCCAGCTTTCCAACTGTAGCAGATATGCAACAAAATGTGCTTCTGTGTGATTAATTAATATCTGTGTGAACATCTCATGAAGGCTGTGTTTGTGTAAAACAAAAAAGTATATTTCTATGAATGTGTAGAAGTGTTTTATTGTATATCATCTGTTCATGCTTGGATGTGTGTAAAGTTTGGACAACTGAACTGTGGGATCTTCTCGTTTCTCACTCCCATCTGCTCCTCACGCTTCCTTGCCTTCATGTCTCAACAGTAGCCTCGCCACATCCATGAATAAAGCTCAGAGAAATCACAGTAAAGAGGAGATGCATGAAAATGGGAGAAGGCAGGTTTAAATTTAGACACGTAATTCCTCCTCTTATGCCACAGCTTCTATAAATA
Source organism: Thalassophryne amazonica (assembly GCF_902500255.1). Classification (NCBI taxonomy): domain Eukaryota; kingdom Metazoa; phylum Chordata; class Actinopteri; order Batrachoidiformes; family Batrachoididae; genus Thalassophryne; species Thalassophryne amazonica. Next base: position 17,499,798 of record NC_047122.1, read on the forward strand.
ACCTTTGCTCCCTCCCTGTTGCTTAGCAACCATGCCCTCACTGGGCAGGTCATGTGATGAAGAGACTGCTGGCACTGAAAGTAATAGTAACACACTTTTGCCTGGGAGCAGATGCATCGTGGGAACACGGGGGAACGTGTTCTTGGCATTCATGCAGGTAATTTAAAGTTTGTTTTTAAAGGGATTATGTGTGCAAAATCAGTTGCCCTGAAATGGTTGGTGTTACAGTTCTGTGACATACGTCACGGATGTCCATATAGAGAGTCCAGCTTCATATGTGCAACATGTCCACATAAGAAGAGAGAGAGAGAGAGAGAGAGAGAGAGAGAGAGAGAGAGAGAGAGAGAGAGGCGGAGTAATCACCAGCTACTTAAAGCAACAAGCGCGGAAACAAGTTGGTTCTTAGAGACTTGAAAATATCTCCTGCTGACATATTTGAGTGAGCTGAAGGGAAAAAGCTGTTTAACAGCAATATCACCAATTTGAAGGATGAGTTACAGCAGAGCTCTGATATTTTCTGTTCTTGTCATTTTGTTCCAGTTTTTTTTATATTTTAATGCTCTCACAAATGCTCCATGTTCATCTACACATTCTTCTTAAAGTAGCCAGTATACAAATAACAAATGTTTATGAGTTCAATGGTACCATTCAACTCAACCGAGCTGAATGGTACATTCCAGCTTTAACCAAATTAAATATTTGTGTATTTGTTTTATATAACGGCTAAAGTAGAGCCTTGTCATATGATATTTTATTAATTTATAAACAACAGAAAAGGGACTTACATTGTGGTGTGCATCACTGCTGCTTAACAGTCCAACACAAACTTTAAATTGGAGTCCAAAATTGTGATGATGTAGTCCGTGATGCCATGCACTGACTTCGTGCACTTCCAAAAAAAAAAAACCAAACACATTGTGTAGTTCCTCAGTCCAGTGAAAAATCACGTCAGAAATTTGTCCAGCTTTTCATCCTAACAGCTCTTCCTGCCTCCAGTGTAGTGGATTTGTTTTTTTGTGCTAGAAGAATTAGCATCATCAATTAGCTCCTTCAAATCATCGTCCACCAGCAAAACAAACTCTGCTATATTTAGTTAAACACCACCCCCGGTAGTGTGAGCATGCGTGGTGGTCGGGGAGTGCAATAGCACATTTCATATAGCACCAAAATTGCACGCTGCAAAAGAACTATTGCACTGTAAGGGTGATTCTTACACTACGGGCACTTATTATGTCCTTTGATCATATTGTATGAAAAACAGAAAAAAGGGGACATTTCACTCTTTTATAGTTATCTTTACAATGAAAATGTGTTAAGAACTTTGTTCTAGTAGTCTATGATGACTTTTTCACCTTTTTTCAGCATCATTATATGCAAATATTGCCGTTTTGTGCTTGTCCCACACCCAGACTTTTGATCTTCAATGATAAAAATAAATGGTAAAGAAACGTTTTTTCTAATGTTTTAAAATATCTCTGAATAAAATATCAGTAAAATAATCAAAACATAATTGGGGTATTCAATGTCATACAACTGTTGTGATTTTTTAAACAAAATGTAGTCCCACACTATTGCCGTAATTTCCACCACAAGACTGTAATGTCCCTTTAAACAGTTTGCATGAAAGATTGTTTGGGTAGTTTCTATGGAGATAAACAGTGACATCAGAGCACATGTATATAGCGCCAAATCACAACAAACAGTTGCCCCAAGGCGCTTTATATTGTAAGGCAATGGTGTGGTGGAAATTACATTTACAAGGCCAATAGTGCCCGTAGTTAAAGAATCACCCGTAAATAAAACACAACGGCAAATGGTTTGAAGAATCCATGTCATGTGACATACAAGCCACCAATCAAATGACAAGGATCCACTCAGCTGTTATATAATGCTGAATATTACAGTGGCAGCAAGTAACCAGGCATCACTGAAAATGTCCTGGTCAGATGGAATAGTTCATTCTTGGATTATGTCCTGCTCTTATTCCTGTTGGACAAGTTAAACAAACCAGGAAAATCTTCATCCTTTCACCTATAGGCATCACAAAGATGTCTAATGTGTTTGTGCATGTTGATGTCATGCCCCAGTTTCCTCCTTAGCAAAACATCAAGACAGCTGAATTTCTTAACTTGTGGAATTAATTTGTGGGTCACTCGCCTGGAGTGAGTGATCCACCTTTGATTCTGGGCTCAGAGTTGGAGGTACTGAGCATCTCTAATGTGGCAGGAAAGTGACCCTGACATTGTGTCCATGACAAAGTGATAATGCCCAGATTGTTGTGTGGGCCGCTGAAGAGGAGGTACTGCTGGCCCACACCACCAGAGGGCACCCTGACCTGGTAGTGTGGGCTCCAGGCACCAGAGGGCGCTGCCGCCTCACAGGAGCAGCCTGGGTGACAGCTGACACTCATCACCTGTGACAGCTGTCACCACTCATCTGATCTGCATCGGTATATCAGCAAGACGTCATCTCCACCTCTTTGCCGAGATATCGTTCTACCTGAAAGGTAATATCCTCAGCCTGACTGCTTGATAGAAAGCCCTTTTTGTGATTTTTGTGAGTGATAACAGACTTTTTCTCCAACAAGAGGTGGAGGTAGCTTCCCTGCCGTGCAGATTGCTGGGTGCAGACGCACCCACGTTTAATTGTGTTTTTGTTCCTCGCCAGCAGTACCAGGTCCAACACGCGGAGGCAGTGGCCACCTGGGAGTTCGGGACTTGGCGGCTCCAGTATTCCCGGGGTCTGGTGGCGGAGGAAATCGTGTGGTTCCGGTTCTGCTTTGGACAGGCGTCTCCTATCTTCGAGCCTGCCCACACGACACCTTGTAATTTGACCTCTGATCTATTGTGTAATCTGTTGTGTTTGTTGTGCACGTTCGCAACAGTAAAGTGTTGTTATTTGACCTATTCCATTGTCCGTTCATTTGCGCCCCCTGTTGTGGGTCCGTGTACTTACACTTTCCCAACACAGATAATCAATGACAATGTACCCGACATCTGATAATCCCGCAGTGCCCCTCACTAGGGCCCCCTGAAGGTCTGAGGCCTTCTACAATTCTGCAAAGTGTCTGTCAACTGGAATAGTGATCTCCAAGAGAGGGGAGATTGTTTGAGGAGAGGAAGAAAGGTTTTATGGGTTTATTTGTACTCATGTTTCCAGGATTACAAAGCAGGGGCCGAGCCCAAAAAATGGGTTAGTGATTTCCCATAATCCACTGCTGAGGATATGCCCATTCATGACCAGAGTTCATGCCAGAAAAGGGATTCAACAAGCCGGATGTGGGTAGGATGCGGGTAATATCCCACAGGATGTACGTGCAGCATTTTAATGGTTTAAGTTTCTTCAAACTGACTGACTGATTTGATAATCAAGTTCTCTTCAGTCTCTTTGAGCTACTGTTGGGTGCTGGCTGTCAATGCAACCAGGAGGTGTTTCTGACCACGCCTCCCTCAGGATTCACCATCACGGCCACGTCTCCACCATGAGCATCTGCTTCCCAGAGTCTCACATTGAATGAGCAACAAAACCAGAGCCAGCTCTGATTGGCTGCCTGCACCCAGCCTGTTGCTGGGCTGTTTTCACGGAGATCACGATCACCATTTCTTCTCGCCTCTTCCACAGAGTCTGCAGAGAAGGACGACTGATGTCAATGAAAGAAGCAGATTAGATTAGACGGAAGAGGATGAAGCAGAAAAGAAAAGAAAAATCAGAAAAGATGTAAAAGAAAAAATGGAACACAAGAAGGAGATGCTGGTGCACTGAACATGGCGCACTTCTCCGAGATGTCTCAGCTTGCACCCTAATGTCCCTCCCTCAGAATGCATCACAGCAAATCTGCAAACATGCTCACATTCATATTGTGGAGAACAGGAGTTGTTCTCTTGCAGATGGTATGATGAGGCACTAAGGAGGTCTGGTGGCAAAGTTAAATAATACTCTCTAGTCATCATTTTTAATACTCAATTTTTAATTTAAACACTGGAAATCCTTTAAATTCTGCATGCAGCAGCATTAATCAATCAGCCTTTGTTTATGGAAAACCTTTCCCATATTTTGTCACACCTTTGGCCAGCAGCTCAAGGTATGTCACAAAAAGTGATGACCAGCATACTAATATTAGACATCAGAGGACGCAAACTATAATACAGATCTGTCAGGACAGAAAAATGTCACCACTTCAGGGAATCTGTGCACAGACAGTGTGCAAAATAGTGGTCAAAAGCATCATGAAGAATTATCATCATCAGCATCATTATCATCAACATCATCGTCATCATCATCAGCAGCAGGAGCAGCAGCATCATTATCATCAACAGCATCATTATCATCAACATCATCATCATCATCATTGTCATAGTCATCATCAGCATCATTATCATCATCATCATCATTGTCATAGTCATCATCAGCATCATTGTCATAGTCATCATCAGCATCAGTATTATCATCATCATTGTCATCATCATCATCAGCATCATTATCATCATCATTGTCATAGTCATCATCATCATTGTGATAGTCAGCATCAGTATCATTATCATCAACATCATCATCATCATCATTGTCATCATCATCATTATTATCTTCAACTTCATCGTCATCATCATCAGCAGCAGCATCATTATCATCAGCATCATTATCATCAACATCATCATCATCATTGTCATAGTCATCAACATCATTAGCATCATTATCATCATCATTGTCATAGTCATCATCATCATCATCAGCATCGTCATCATTATCATCATCATCATAATCATCATCATTGTCATCATCATCAACATCATCATCATCAGCAGCAGCAGCTGCAGCTCAGCCTCAATGTCTCTGTCCCTTTGTGAGCCGAACATTCCACAGACATGTTTTGTATTTTGAAGACTGTCACCTCACTGAGTTCTTGCACTGATGCATTTTAATGTTTTTCCTTGGCTCATTTCATTCAAACCTACAGAATCTATTTAAGATAAACAAAACAGTACGATATATGTCGTATATGTCATATGTAGATATATGAGATTTTCTTTACTGTGGAAAGTAGAAGAATTTGATCAGATCTTAGATTGTTTTATAAACTAATAAATAGTCTAACTTCTGCTGATATACGAGGTCTGTCCATAAAGTATAGGTCCTTTTTATTTTTTTTCAAAAACTATATGGATTTCATTCATATGTTTTTACGTCAGACATGCTTGAACCCTCGTGCGCATGTGTGAGTTTTTCCACGCCTGTCGGTGACGTCATTCGCCTGTGAGCACTCCTTGTGGGAGGAGTCGTCCAGCCCCTCGTTGGAATTCCTTTGTCTGAGAAGTTGCTGAGAGACTGGCGCTTTGTTTGATCAAAATTTTTTCTAAACCTGTGAGACACATCGAAGTGGACACGGTTCGAAAAATTAATGAGAGATTTTGAGGTGATACTGTCGCTTTAAGGACTTCCCACGGTGCGAGACGTCGCACAGCGGTCCCAGGCTGAAAACCTCCACATTTCAGGCTCTATTGATCCAGGACGTCGTGAGAGAACAGAGAAGTTTCAGAAGAAGTCGGTTTCAGCATTTTATCCGGATATTCCACTGTTAAAGGAGATTTTTTTAATGAAAGACGTGCGGACGGGTCCGCGCGTCGGGACGCAGCCGGCGCGGTGCGGCGGCACAGGAAAAACACCTCGTACATGGCCAATACAGATTTGTAAATAGGTTAAGAGGTAGTAATAAGCATTTATTTACATTCTATAGCAGAACAGATAAAATAAATTTTTACTGGATATATAAACTTGTATATTTTTGGAACAACTTAAGTCACAACATTGTCAATTCAAAAAATGTAAAGAATTTTAAAAGAAAACAACACAATTAATAATATTATTGGTAAGGGAGCATTTATGTTTTATCTTAACCCCCTTTGTGTGTTTCTTATGTTTTTATGCAATAAACTAAACCAAACTAAAACAGTACCAGGTGCTTTCATTTGAAACATGAACATGGAAACATAAAAACACTGGAATGCTGGAAAACATTAAAGAGTGGGAAATGGATAAAACTGGGAAAACCTCAGCTGATTTATTGTTTGATTTCACAAAGGGTTTTGTTTGTAGAAAAACACACGTTATCTGCTGCTTGTTTCACTCAAAGGACCGAAAAATGAATCTTTTCAAGAACAATAGTTTAATTTATCTTGTAGAACAGAAGATTTTTATTTTTCTGGCTGCATCCATTATGCTTTTGAATTCCTTCCCCATCAGAAGAATAAAGTGAGCGAGTTGATAAATTAGTCCATCTACTCCAGGCTGTTAACATGATAACTCATAAACAATTGCTATTATCTTGTATTTCCCCAAATTAAAAGGGTATACAAGCAGAATAAAATTAGGTGAACTTTGATGCACCAGAACCAGAACAATTCAAAAAGCAGCTTTGTTTTCTCTATGTATTAGCTCATAGACGTGTCTATCCACTGCTGGATGGATGATGGAAATTAGGAGCAGGTGTGACTGTCGACACCGAAAATGAAAATTTTAGGACTTAAAATTCAGCAAATATAAAATTATGATTCACTTCTTGAATTGTAGCACTGAGTTTCATTGAGCTCTCAAGATAAGTAACTTTGTCAAAGTTTTCTTAATTTATCTGCATTTTAAACCGGCTTCCAATTTCAGGTAATTCGTGATGTTTTGTCTTGGTTTATGCTGTGTGAGTTATGTGGCAAATCACAGTTTTTGTTTATGATATGAAGAATACATAGAAAAGAAGACTGAGAATAAAACCCAGCCACATTTTCTGAACAGCCACAACTTCTAAGGTTTGCATAATGGCAGTTGATTGATTATTAATGAATCTTAGGGGAAAGGGGTTGGATGAGTTCAGAAGCAACAAAGTCCATAAATGTTCACAATCCAACAAGAAATCCCTTAAAATGTCAAGAAAACACTGAATTTACATTTTGCCCAAATATTTCCACACTGCATAGTGTTTTTATTATTATTATTATTATTATTATTATTATTATTATTATTATTATTATTATTATTATTATTATTATTATTATTATTTTACCATGAAAGGGACAAAGTTTCAGTCGACCTGCCACACAGGACAGATCACTAAGAGCAGCCATATTTATTTTTGTTATTGGGGTTTCCCGTGCTGACACTGGGGGATTCCCCAAAAACAGAATATCCACTTTCAAAAACTGTTAAGAATAATAAGCTCTTCTGCATCCTTGGCCATGTGGTTAAAACAACGTCCTGCCCACCATGCAGTCACATCATGGCTAAGACATGCCTGCGACACTGTTAACACATCTTAGCGGTGTTGCCCAATGCTGCCACAACCTCATCTACACCAGACGAAACATCAGCAAGAATCACCACGAACAGTCAATACAAAACATCATGAAAATGGTACAGTGTCACTACAACAGGTCAACATGATGCAGCCATGGCTTGCATGTGGTGGAGGAAAGTGTGACAAACTCTCCTGTAGATAGAGAATGCATTACATCTCCATGTTGATTTGGCAGAAGTTTCACGCCAAATGAGCAGTGGCAGGGGTTTGAACATGTCTACACTGGAAAACAAGCGCACTTAACCGCTTGACCACCACCCCTTTTCTAATTCCATTGCAAATGGAGGCAAATTTTTGAATATTTCAAAAAATGCCACGACGTGTCAGGGGTAGGGATGGGTATTGATAAGATTTTAGCGATATTGATACCATTATCGATTCCGCTTATTGATCCGATTCTTTATCGATTCCTTTATCGATACCTCCTGTGAATTTTCTGTGTACTAAAAGTAGGCTTTACAGGTTTTCTGTGTCAGCAACATTTTATTGAGTCTTAAAGTAAATAAATGTGAAACTGGTCACTGGATCCTTGATCTCTGGACATAAATAAAAATAAATAAAATCTGTACATGGTCAGTGGATCCTAGATCTCTGGGACAGGTTCATCCAGGATTCAACAAGACCTTATTTATTACATTGTTTTGGTGATTAGGTACGCCCTCATGTATTGTAATAAATATTCCAGAGAAAGGCAAGAGCTTCTTTCAGAATTTAGAAGAATACGCCTGAAAGAAGTTTTTGTCGGAACTATTTTAGACAAAGGATCAGTAAGTTAGGTGAGAAACTTTAGGGCCCCTTCACACATAGTGTGAATTTAGTCGAATTGCACATGAAGTGTGCATGAAGCAGGAATCACATGCAAAATGTGCAAAATCGTAGCTGCCTCTAACGCCTCATACACCTGTTGCGACAACAATTTGCACACACCAGCGGCTGAAAGACAGAGTGTGGCTGTGACAGCCACATGAACCCTCTCGCAGCAGAGGTCGGCCAAATTCCGGCTGACACACACCTCGGCACTTAGAAAATGTGCAGCCATTCGCACTATCATCACAAAAACAGTCAGTAGACAATCACTGTCGAGCTGAATGTGAAATTTGCCTAAGTTCCCCCATGAGTGTGGAGTTGCAAAAAGCCACACACGTGCTGCATGTGTCTTGCACGTGTGCGTCTCCTCCCACACTTGCATAAAATGCTTATATGTATGTACAGATCTGATCACATGGGGGCCGGACAGCGAGGTCTGATCACACACAGCATGGGAAGGGGTCTGTCAGCTGATCACAGCACACTGAGAGCTGGATGACGGCTCAGTGCACACGTTACAAACACAGACACCACCGCCAGGACAGTTATATAAATAATTACAACAATACCTACATAAGCAATTACATAAATAACGAAAATGAATGACCACATAAGAGTGACACGGTGGTCTGGGCACTGAACGGACGGAGGTGGGGGGGTGTATGTCCGCCCACCAGCCGCGCTGTAAAGATCTCTGCTCCTGGACATCCCAGCTTGAGAACATGTTCCGTGTTTGAAAGGACATGAACTTACAACATTCGTCCATGAGGTGCGTGTCTGCCTGCTGTCCTCATGTGGAAATATATAAAAACATCTGTCAAAAGGCTGCAGCAGCTGGACACAGCGCATCTCGTCCATGTCCTTGTTGATTTCAGGCATTTTTCCCCACTGATTACAGGCCAGCGATGGTAGGGCAGTGGTCACGTTTCCGTCTGGTAATCAGAGTTTACGAGTTTGAATTCCATGAGTGACATATTATTTTTTTTTAACCAGGGTTATTTAACCGCGTGGTTCTGTATTGTGTCCCCTTTTGTGTATTATTTACATCAACCCAGTGATATTTACTAATTATACAGTTGTTTTTTTATTTTATTGTTCTCCACATCAGCGGTGTGATGTGGTGCAGCTGCTCCCACTGTGTTCCTACTCAAAAGACACCAACGCATGCATGAACCATAGCACAGGGATCATGGACGCGTTCCCGTCGGCTCAGTGTTTGCGTGGTTCCCTCATACGAGCTGTTTCACTGGGAGTCGCCCCGAGTTGCCCTTATCAATGTCCAGGTCTCCCTTGTAAAAGAGATCTTGATCTCAATGGGACAAACCTGGTTAAATAAACATTAAATTAAAGTCGGAGGGGGAAGTGTTGACTTTTTAAATTGATCTGGCAACTTGCTTCTGAGGGATTGTTTGTTGCTGTGACGCCACTCTGAATTTCACACGGTTGTATACGCTTCTTTTATTTCTGTTTAGCACTCTTCTGGTTATTAATTGTATCTACTCTGAACGTTATTTAACAACAGTCCTGTTGTGAATCGCTAGCAGTTAGCATTCACTAGCAGTTAGCATTTGCTAGCGGTTAGCTGTCGCTAGCTAGGTCGACACCTCCCCTCTCCATTGTTACTTTTTATAGCTGTTTCTTTTCTACCCGTTTAATACTTCTGTTCGTTTTTCAGTTGAACTGCTGTGAATTTTAAGTCATTTTTAGTCCTGTGTAAAATCTTAGGAGCGGCTAGCATTTTCGCTAATGGTTAGCTTGCGTTAGCTATTTCTGACCCTTCTCATCATTTTTTCATTTAATTTTTTACACTCCTGTTAGTTAATTAACTGTTTAGTGTATTTTATAGCTGCTGCTTTTTTTTTTACCTGTTTAATACTTCTGTTAGTTATTCAGTCTAACTGCTGTGAATTTTAATTCATTTATCTGCGTCTGTGTGAGCCTTAGGAGTGGTTAGCTTATCCATTATTGGTTAGCTCGTGTTTGCTTGGCTACATTTTTGAATTTCTTAGTGCACAAAGTACACTACTTATTATACTTTACACCCTCCATAAATCCTGCATGATGTTGGAAGATAGGGTGACTCTCTTAGAGAGCCGTGTCTGTACGTTAGAGCAGCTTCTTAGCGCAGTGGAGTTAGATGTTATGGGCACTCCAGATGAGGTTAGTGTTGGGCCGGCTAGCGAGCCCATTAGCATCAGCTTAGAAATGCCGGCTGTGTAGGACGGCTTTCGGACTGTGGCTAGACAGAGGAAGCCCCGTAGGGCTTGGTGTCCGGTTGTGGCACCCTGATCACACTCACCAGTGCGCACTGTGAATCGGTTCTCCCCCTTGGATTTGCCAGATGTGAATTCTCTGAGCCCACGAGTGACTTCCACTCCTGTCTCCAGGCCGAAACACAGGACTTTAGTGATAGGGGATTCTATCACCCACAAAGTCAGGTTACAGATGCTGGCTGACGTTAAATGTATTCCTGGGGCCAGAGCTCCCGACACTGCATCTCATCTTAGGGTGCTGATGCTGCAGAACGGAAGACAGACGAAGGAACATGACATGAGATATAGTCACATAGTTATTCACATTGGCACCAATGATATCAGGATGAAGCACTCAGAGGTCACAGAAATGGACATAGGGAGGACTTGTGATCTTGCCAGAAAGATGTGTCGGCATCAATTAATAGTCTCTGGCCCCCTCCCCTCCCGGGGTACTGATAAGGCATTTAGCAGGCTGACATCATTAAATAGGTGGCTGGCGCAGTTTTGTAGACAGCAAGGCTTTAGCTTTATTGATATGTGGCCTTCGTTCTGGGGCCACCATGGCTTGCTGATGCCGGACAGCCTCCACCCTACTGGGGAAGGTGCCGCCATCTTGTCTGCGAACATAGATAGAGCTCTACAGGGAGGGTAACATTAGGAATCTACAGCAGGCCACGGAGCAGGTGATTACAGACCCTGCAAGGCTTATGACAAATGTGGGTGTGGAATCCATTAGCTTAGCGGGAAATTTAGTGCAGAAAATCCACTATGGTGATAGTGCAGTTTATTTTCCAGGGTGGGAATTTCGACAAGTTGAGACTGTGGCCTGCTTCCGTAGTCGTGTCCATAAAAATCATAGAGGGATATGCTTTCCAAACTTAATACCCATTACTATATTGGATGATGTTGAAAATTGAGGATGGCCCAGTGGTTGTTCCAGCAATAGCAAAGATTTCGTGTCCTGCTACCTACAACGCACATGGAATGTCTTAAACCCAAACCTATGGTAGGCATCTATATATGCTACTCTGGAACCACCCCTAAACCCAAACAGTTCAATTGTCAACCCCATGAGGTCCTTAGACTGGGTCTCATTAACATAAGATCACTGTCCTCAAACTCATTGTTGATCAATGATCTAATTATTGATCATCACTTAGATATGATTGGGCTATGTGAAACCTGGCTTAAACCTACAGCTGTCCTCCCCTTAAATGAGGCCTGCCCACCAGCAAATACATTTAGCCACTTCCCTCGTGATGTGAAGCAAGGCGGGGGTGTTGCTCTTATTTATAAATCTGGGTTTAGCTTATTAGCTGTTGGGGGTTACAAATATCACTCATTTGAGCATCTGATTCTCCGCTCTGCTCAGGATATTACACATTGCCAAGGTCAGAAGAATAAAAATCAGTTGTATTACTTTATCACTGTATATAGGCCTCCTGGCCCATATTCTGAATTCTTAGATGAATTTGGTGCATTCATCTCTAACTTGTCAACTAGTGTAGATAACATTCTGATCATTGGTGACTTTAACATTCATATAAATAAGCCTTCTGATCCCCTCTGCAAATCATTTATGGAAATTGTGGATGCATTAGGATTCGGCAATGCATTCGGGATTCGACGCACATTAGTGGAAATACCCTGGATCTGGTTCTCGCACGTGGTATTGCTGTTACGAATATTGACATCATGGCTCTTACATCAGTGGTGTCTGATCACTCATTAAGTTTACAGTTTCGCTGCCGTGTTTAGTGGAACAACAACATTATATATCTTTACGGCGATGCATCAACTCCTCAACTAAGACTAAACTCGAAGCTAGACTGCCTGATGTCTTAGCTTCACATCTGACAAATACCCAGTCAGTAGACAGACTTGTGGATAGTTTAAACTCAGTGCTCAAAACTACACTCGACATGATTGCACCACCTGTGTTAAAACCGCGCGCCCCCAAATCACAGTCACCTTGGTTCAGTGATTATCTGCGTGACCTCAAGCATAATTAGAAGTATTTCACCTTGCATGCCGTGATGCTATCTTAGACTATAAGCATGCATTATTGGCTATAAAGCGGACTTACTACTCTGATTTGATCAACAAAAACAAGCATAACTCAAAGTTCTTGTTAGACACGGTGGCAACACTTTTGCATGGACAACCACCTGTAGTTCGCTCTCCTTTTACAGCGCAAGATTTCCTGGATTACTTTGGGAAGAAAACAGAAGACATCAGGTTAAACATATCCCGGCATGCCTTAATCCAGCCACTACCCTGCTATTGATGTGGGCGCCACTACTGAGGTATTACCTAGATTTACAGAATTTGACAGTATCTCACTAGGCATGCTGACAAAACTCGTAATGTCAACAAAACGCACAACCTGTTTATTTGATCCTATACCAACAAAACTGTTTAAGGACCTGTGGCCCACTCTTGGGCTGACTGTGCTGGAAATGATTAATCTTTCTTTAACTTCTGGATCTGTTCCTAAATGTTTCAAATCTGCAGTGATTAAACCATTACTTAAGAAACCTAATCTCGACCCTATTGTATTGACAAACTATCGCCCGATATCAAATCTATCATTTTTCTCAAAAATTCTGGAAAAAGTGGTGTCATGGCAGCTCGTAGACTATCTTACTGAGAATAATCTCTTTGAGCCACTGCAGTCTGCTTTTAGAAAATATCATTCCACAGAGACGGCTCTCACTGAAGTGGTGAATGATCTTCTGCTTACTGTTGTGTGGGCTGCTGAAGAGGAGGTACTGCTGGCCCACCACCACAAGATGGCGCCCTGCTTGAAGTGCGGGCTTCAAGCACGAGAGGGCGTCGGCTTTGCTGGAGGGTGACAGCTGTCATCAATCAACACAAGCTGTCACCCATCACCACCACTACAAAGCCCGGACAGCAACTCCACCTCCTCGCCGAGAAATCAACTACCATTCAGGTAATTTCTCTGCTGACACATACGTTGTGTAATAATCTGAACTTCTGTTGCAGCCGTTTTCCTGGTGGTTTTCCTTATCTGTGGGATTGGCGTTTGGTGTGACAGCGACGGCTTCGCCTCACACTCCAAACCAGATAAGTGGTTAACCAGGAGCTGCACGAGTGTGTGATTGGAGGTGGAGGTTTTCCCTCCTTTACTTAATACAGACTGTGGGATTACTGAGTGTGCGAACTCACACTCATCTGGACTGTGTCTGTTCTCTGCCAGCAGTACCGGGTCTGACTGCTGAAGACAGCGGCCACCTGGGGCGCAGGGCTTGGCGGCTCCGGTGTTCTTCAGCTCCGTTGGTGGTGGAAGCTGTGTGGGGATCCAGCTCTTCTCTCTCCAGGCGTCTTCTATCGTCGAGCCTGCCCACACGTCACCTGGTGTATGATTGACAGTCCACCATATTGTTATTGTCTGTACGTTGTTGTGCGATTCACAACATTAAATTGTTACTTTTTGGCTTATCCATTGTCCGTTCATTAACGCCCCCTGTTGTGGGTCCGTGTCACGTCACTTTCACAACACTTACAATGGATTCGGACACCACTACGGTTCTGTTGCTGTTAGATCTCAGTGCTGCATTTGATACAGTGGATCATCATATTCTACTTGATAGGCTAGAAAATCATTTTGGGATTACTGGGAGTGCCCTTGCATGGCTGACGTCATACTTGACCAGTTGTTCTCACTGTTTTGTACAGTAACACTACCTCTAACCTTAGTGACATGAAATTTGGGGTTCCACAGGGGTCTGCCTTAGGCCCCCTGCTTTTCTCCCTTTATATAGCACCCCTTGGGCACATATTGTGGCGTTTTGGGATTACCTTTCACTGCTATGCAGATGATACTCAGTTATAACTAGGTTTAAGGAAATGATTCCTTCTTTATGTTCTCCAATGCCATATACCAACACAGGGCAGAGTAGCTACCTAAACTCTGTGAGTGAGATAGATTATCTCGTCAATAGTTTTATATCCTCATTGAGGACAACTTTGGATGCTGTAGCTCCTCTGAAAAAGAGAGCCTTAAATCAGAAGTGTCTGACTCCATGGTATAACTCACAAACTCGCAGCTTAAAGCAGATAACCCGTAAGTTGGAGAGGAAATGGCGTCTCACTAATTTAGAAGATCTTCACTTAGCCTGGAAACAGAGTCTGTTGCTCTATAAAAAAGCCCTCCGTAAAGCTAGGACATCTTACTACTCATCACTAATTGAATAAAATAAGAACAACCCCAGGTTTCTTTTCAGCGCTGTAGCCAGGCTGACAAAGAGTCAGAGCTCTATTGAGCCGAGTATTCCTTTAACTTTAACTAGTAATGACTTCATGACTTTCTTTGCTAATAAAATTTTAACTATTAGAGAAAAAATGACTCATACCATCCCAAAGACATATCGTTCTCTTTGGCTGCTTTCAGTGATGCCGGTATTTGGTTAGACTCTTTCTCTCCGATTGTTCTGTCTGAGTTATTTTCATTAGTTACTTCCTCCAAACCATCAACATGTCTATTAGACCCGATTCCTACCAGGCTGCTCAAGGAAGCCCTACCATTAATTAATGCTTCGATCTTAAATATGATCAATCTGTCTTTATTAGTTGGCTATGTACCACAGGCTTTTAAGGTGGCAGTAATTAAACCATTACTTAAAAAGCCATCACTTGACCCAGCTATCTTAGCTAATTATAGGCCAATCTCCAACCTTCCTTTTCTCTCAAAAATTCTTGAAAGGGTAGTTGTAAAACAGCTAACTGATCATCTGCAGAGGAATGGTCTATTTGAAGAGTTTCAGTCAGGGTTTAGAATTCATCATAGTACAGAAACAGCATTAGTGAAGGTTACAAATGATCTTCTTATGGCCTCAGACAGTGGACTCATCTCTGTGCTTGTTCTGTTAGACCTCAGTGCTGCTTTTGATACTGTTGACCATAAAATTTTATTACAGAGATTAGAGCATGCCATAGGTATTAAAGGCACTGTGGTGGTTTGAATCATATTTATCTAATAGATTACAATTTGTTCATGTAAATGGGGAATCTTCTTCACAGACTAAGGTTAATTATGGAGTTCCACAAGGTTCTGTGCTAGGACCAATTTTATTCACTTTATACATGCTTCCCTTAGGCAGTATTATTAGACAGCATTGCTTAAATTTTCATTGTTACGCAGATGATACTCAGCTTTATCTATCCATGAAGCCAGAGGACACACACCAATTAGCTAAACTGCAGGATTGTCTTACAGACATAAAGACATGGATGACCTCTAATTTCCTGCTTTTAAACTCTGATAAAACTGAAGTTATTGTACTTGGCCCCACAAATCTTAGAAACATGGTGTCTAACCAGATCCTTACTCTGGATGGCATTACCCTGACCTCTAGTAATACTGTGAGAAATCTTGGAGTCATTTTTGATCAGGATATATCATTCAATGCACATATTAAACAAATATGTAGGACTGCTTTTTTGCATTTGCGCAATATCTCTAAAGGTCTTGTCTCAGAGTGATGCTGAAAAACTAATTCATGCATTTATTTCCTCTAGGCTGGACTATTGTAATTCATTATTATCAGGTTGTCCTAAAAGTTCCCTGAAAAGCCTTCAGTTAATTAAAAATGCTGCAGCTAGAGTACTGAGAGAGAATAGAAGGAGAGAGCATATCTCACCCATATTGGCCTCTCTTCATTGACTTCCTGTTAATTCTAGAATAGAATTTAAAATTCTTCTTCTTTGGTTTTGAATAATCAGGTCCCATCTTATCTTAGGGACCTCATAGTACCATATCACCCCAATAGAGCGCTTCGCTCTCAGACTGCAGGCTTACTTGTAGTTCCTAGGGTTTGTAAGAGTAGAATGGGAGGCAGAGCCTTCAGCTTTCAGGCTCCTCTCCTCTGGAACCAGCTCCCAATTCAGATCAGGGAGACAGACACCCTCTCTACTTTTAAGATTAGGCTTAAAACGTTCCTTTTTGCTAAAGCTTATAGTTAGGGCTGGATCAGGTGACCCTGAACCATCCCTTAGTTATGCTGCTATAGACTTAGACTGCTGGGGGGTTCCCATGATGCACTGAGTGTTTCTTTCTCTTTTTGCTCTGTATGCACCACTCTGCATTTAATCATTAGTGATTGATCTCTGCTCCCCCTCCACAGCATGTCTTTTTCCTGGTTCTCTCCCTCAGTCCCAGCAGAAGACTGCCCCTCCCTGAGCCTGGTTCTGCTGGAGGTTTCTTCCTGTTAAAATGGAGTTTTTCCTTCCCACTGTCGCCAAGTGCTTGCTCACAGGGGGTCGTTTTGACAGTTGGGGTTTTTCTGTAATTATTGTATGGCTTTGCCTTGCAATATGAAGCGCCTTGGGGCAACTGTTTGTTGTGATTTGGCGCTATATAAATGAAATTGATTTATTTGATTTATACATGCCAATAACTGCTGCTAATCTCGTTCACATAAAATCCTTAGAAGATTGCCTTGCATCAGTGAGAAGTTGGATGTCTAGAAACTTCCTACTTTTAAACTCTGATAAGACTGAAATGATGGTTCTTGGTCCAGTGAGACATCGGCATCAATTTGACCAGTTAACGCTCAGCCTCGGCTCGTGTGTCATACATCACACTGACATAGTGAGGAACCTTGGGGTAATTTTTGATCCTTCATTGTCCTTTGGCCTCCACATTAGAAATATTACAAGGACTGCTTTTTTCCACCTTCGAAATATAGCGAAGATTCATCCCATCCTGTCTATGGCTGATGCTGAGACCCTTATCCATGCATTTATCTCTTCTAGATTGGACTACTGCAATGTTCTATTTTCTGGTTTACCGCAGTATAGCATTAGGGGTCTCCAATTGGTTCAAAATGCTGCAGCCAGACTTTTGACACAAAGCAGAAAGTTCTACCACATTACACCCATTTTGGCATCCCTTCACTGGCTTCCTGTCCCAGTGAGATCAGATTTTAAGGTTCTGCTACTAACCTATAAAATTATTCATGGACTGGCACTCTCCTACCTAGCTGACCTAATTAAACCTTACGTACCGGCCCGGGCTTTACGTTCTCAGGGTGCAGGACTACTTTGTGTCCCTAAGGTGAATAAGAAGTCTGCAGGTCACAGAGCTTTCTCTTATCGTGCCCCTGTTCTGTGGAATGGTGTCCCTGCGTCAATAAAACAGTCAGATTCTGTGGAGACTTTCAAGTCCAGACTTAAGACGCACTTATTTTCCCTTTCATATGGCTAGCATACTGGTACAGTTTTGTTTTAAGCTTTTTACTCTTTTAATTCATTTTATTAGTAATTGGAGCGGGCCGCGGCCTCAAATTTACCTAAATTCTGGGTCTTTTAGTGAAGTTTAGGGCTAGTGGCCGGCGATCACCTTAGTATTTCTCTGTTTTTCGTGTTGTTTAATGCTGACAAATTATACAGTATTTCTTGTCTTTCTGATGCCTGATTCTGTTTTTTCTCTCTGTTTAAGGTGCAGCTCCATCCAGAGATGGGAGTTGTGTTCATGTTGGCGATCCTCCTGTCCTGTGCGCCAATTGCATTTCTTGTATATTCGTCCGTGAATTGTTCTGTGAATTGTTCTGTAATTTATGTTTTGTAGCATGGCCCAAGCAGAGGGTCACCCCTTTGAGTCTGGTCTGCTTGAGGCTTCTTCCTCAGAGGGAGTTTTTCCTTACCACTGTTGCTCTGGGGGTTGATAAGGTTAGACCTTACCTGTGTGAAGTGCTTTGAGGCAACTCTGTTGTGATTTAGTGCTATATAAATGAAAATAAATTGAAATTAAAATTAAATATTTGAAAGACACTGGACTCATTGAGAGGATTTAGTACTGCTATAATGGACTGATGCAGAAGGTGGCAGCAATGCAACAATAAGGATGCCGGCTGCCATTAAACGCCACAGAAGAAAACAGTGTGCATTTGGTTTATATCACAGGAGTGTGTTTTGAGGTTGGAGCACATTTCCGCATTCACAAAATGCCTCAATAAAGCACAAAAATGCATAAAAGTACTTAATTTACTCATATTTGTTGTCGGTCTGGGTAAATCGTCGGACTCGGACCCATTAATTGAGCAGCTAATCTAGTTTCCCCAACCACCCTTAACATTTCCTTACTCCTCACACAGAGAGCAGCTGTTATAATACTTGAATACAGTATCACCTATAAACCAGGTGCAGACTCGAACCTCACTTTGCATTGTTTTTCTTCACTATAATGCCCCGGGTTCATTTAAACCAGTATACTAGATTGGAAAAAATGGCATCAAAAACAGACATTGAACCTTCTTGAAGCTGTTTTGAATCAATACAGCAGAATGTCATGAAACAGTTTGATAATGTCAGAGGTCACAAAATAAAACTTTACGTGGTTCTTAAGTGCTGTGACTCTCCAGACAGTATTTCTGCAGCAGCAAATCATTTCACGGCTCCAGTACAGAAGTCCCTCGTCCTTCCCATCTCCAGAGATGTGTGTGATGAGACAGCTCTATATAAAAGCTCTTCTATGGAGCGATCCATGTTTTTACCTAATTTTTGCCTCTTTCTTGTGACCCTTTGCACCTCCTCCTCTTTCTTCTCTGTTCAGCCTTGATCACCATCTGTAGCCAACTGCTCCCTCTGCTGGATGGCTGCTTACATTTCTGGATAAATTCAGCAGAATCTCAAAAAAGAGAGAAATGAACAAATTAAAGGGTTGAACAGAAATCAGAGATTAACAATCTGATTTTGACACATTTAAAAGATTTATGCTGTTTAGTAATGCAGTCCACTTCTATAACCAAATGGCCTGTGTGTGTGTGTGTGTGCGCGTGTTGACATTTGCCATTTGGTATGCTTATGTATTTTGGGTCAAGGATGAACGCCGTGAAAATGGAGCGTTAATAGGACAAATGTTTTTATAGAAATTAGGGACATTAGGTAACAACGGTGAACAATGGACATTGATAATTACATTCTGGACTCACATGCCATTCAAGCAGGGGGCGGTAAATCATCTACACAGTAAAACTCACCTAAACCATCATATAAACCACAGAAACACTGTATATAATCCCTCCCGGGGTAATGATGAGGTGTTTAGGCAGGCTGACGTTTATACAGTGAGGCTAATAAGTATTTGATACACTGTCGATTTTGCAAGTTTTCCCACCTACAAAGAATAGAGAGGTCTGTAATTTTTTTCATAGCTACACGTCAACTGTGAGAGACAGAATCTAAAAAAAAATTGTATGATTTTTAAATAATTAATTTGCATTTTACTGCATGAAATAAGTATTTGATCGCCTACCAACCAGCAAGAATTCTGTCTCTCACAGACCTGTTAATTTGTCTTTAAGAAGGCCTCCTATTCTGCATTCTTTACCTGTATTAACTGCACCTGTTTGAACTCGTTATCTGTTTAAAAGACACCTGTCCACATGCTCAGTCAATCACACTCCAACCTATCCACAGGGTTGGGTAGGATTTCTTTGAAAGAATACATGTGGATTACATGTATGTGTGTACATACATTTGGATTACTTGTAATCTGATTACTTTTGGATTACATTTCAAAGTAATCCTACCCAACCCTGCCTATCCACCATGGCCAAGACCAAAGGTGCTGTCTAAGGACACCAGGGACAAAACTGTAGACCTGCACGAGGCTGGGATGGACTACAGGACAACAGGCAAGCAACTTGGTATAGTCCATGGGCTGGGTGGGCTCACCTTGCAACCCCCCTAAAAGTGATGAAAGTTGATGTAGGTTGTAGTATTCAATCTATATTTTCATATTTTCCATGTTGCCACCAAAAATATAGGGACTCAATGGCACTCCTGGGTATTATTTGTGGGCGTGGCTCCAAATTTTCCTTCGGCTGGTTTTGGGGTAGGGGAAATCTAAATTGACATAACTTTTGAATGGGTTGTCACAGGAACGTGTATGACCCATCAAAATGTTTATCTTGGGCCACTCTAATGTTTGAAATCATCAATATACAAATTATGTCCATATTTAGGTCAACAGAGGTCAAAAGGTCAAGAAATGTAGGGAATGCCTAAAATCTGGAAGTTGGGCTTGTAAATGTTCCCTGATGTTCCCAAATAGGAAAGTATTCACCTAGGACCCCATAAAACCTCTTTCTAACTTCCCTTTACATGTTTTAACCCACCAATGTTTAATTATTTTCTAAAATAATGACTCAGTGTTTTACACAAAAGGGGCAAAACTCAAAATTCTCAGAGATTTCAACACAGTAGAGGTCTCACTGCTTATGAACAAAGTATGCCACAACAAATAACTCTCAGCATGAGATATGCTAGAAACAAAAATACTGTATACAGATGCAGGCAAGGTTTATGTATAGGAGTACACACATGGGTTTGTATGAGCTCACCTTAATACCTGCAGATCTTTGTATTTACAATGTAGGCTATTGGGTTGTGTTGTTTTATGAATATTAGAGTTAAACAATATCAGTGTAGAACTTAAATAGTGTAGAAAAAACAGGTAGATTCTCCAAGTGTATAATGAGTACATCCTTAGACGACCAAGTTTCACCAATTAATGGTGCCATTCTTGCTTATTTCAGGTAGCCTGACATCAGCAGAATGCCGAAAAGAAAGGGACTCAATACTCCCTCTGGCAGAGCGAAGAGGCGATGAAGAACTCGCCACCCATATTCAAGGTTATGATCTTTTTGTGGCAGAGGCACGCTATCATAACCATTGTCGCAATAAATACGTTGATAGATCCACATGGCAGAACACTGATGAAGGTGCCAAGCAGGAAGTCAAAGACCGTGAAAGGACTCATGAACTTTTTCTTGAAAGTATGTGAAGTGATTGATCAGAGAATGATCACTGGCCATGAAGTAATGAAAATAACTGACCTTAGAGACATGTACATTTAACAGTTGTCAGAGACACCATTTGCCCAACTTCCAGATTTTAGGCATTCCCTAAATTTCTTGACCTTTTGACCTCTGTTGTCCTAAATATGGACATAATTTGCATATTGATGATTTCAAGCATTAGAGTGGCTCAAGAAAAACATTTTGATGGGTCATACACTTTCCCGTGACAACCCAACAAGTTATGTCAATTTAGATTTCCCCTACCCCAAAACCGACTGAAGGAAAATTTGGAGCCACGCCCACAAATAATACCCCAGGAGTGCCATTGAGTCCCTATATTTTCGGTGGCAACATGGAAAATATGAAAATATAGCTCTAATACTACAACCTACATCAACTTTCATCACTTTTTGGGGGGGTGCAAGGTGAGCCCACCAAGCCCATGGACTAATGTATTTTATCAAACAACCTCCTTCCCTCAATAAGACCATTGAAGATGGGTCGTGGCTGGGTCTTCCAGCATGACAATGACCTGAAACACTGTCATGATTCTGCCCGCTCTGGGCCCTTGTTATGATTTTGTCTCCATGCCTTCCCACTTTGGCCCTCTGTGTTTGATTTTCTGTTTCTGATTTTGTAGTCTCTGGTTTTGTTTTCTGTTCATCAAGAATCTTCTTGTTATCATTTATCTTCTGTGCATCACTTTGGCCATGTGTCTAGTTCTGTTCTAGTTTTTGTCCAGCCTTTATTTTTCTCCATTGTATAATCATTAGTTGTATCACCTGTTTTTCTTTTGTCTTATGTTGAATTATAGGTTTATTTATTGTTGCCACTTGTGAGTTCCATTCGAGTTCGGTCTTAGCCTTTATTTTGTTGTTCTTTTTCAGTGCTTACATTTATTTTCTGGTTAATTCTTTATTTTTTATGTTGGTTCTTCTTTATTTTATTTCTTATTTATTAGAACTTGGGTTTTGTTCATCTATGGTTTTGGCATTTTGTTTACATCACTGTGGTTTTAGATCAATCTTTTAGTTGGGTCCTGTTCACTTTACTTTTGTCTTACTGTACACTCTTGTCTGGTGTTCAGGGTTTGGTGTGGGTGTGTCTTGCCCCTTCTGTTTGCCACTCCCCTTTCCAGATTGTTCTCCCACACCTGTGTTTCATTTCCTAATTATCACTGGTTCTATTTAAGCCCTTTTTGTTTGCCCCCTCATTGCCAGTTTGTTGAATTTCATTCACATTCCAGCCGATTTCCTCAGTCCTGTTTTGCCTCATTTATTGCCTGTTTGTATTTTGACCCTGCTTTGTTTTAGAATTTGATAATTGTCTTTCCCGCTGAACCCCACCAGTGGTTGGCTTCTTTATTTTTAGTGACCTCCAGCGCATTTGTCTTCTCATGTTTTAGGTTCAGGTATTGCTTGGGTTTTGTTTCCTGTGTCTTTTGTCAGTTCATTTTTCCCCCAGTTGCTTTTGTGGGTTGGCTGTTTTTCTTTGATTGACGTTTTGCTTCACCGGGTTCCCCCATTCACATGTCCTGTTCATGAGAAAGTTCTTCTTTTTCTCTGTACTGTAGTCAAATTGATCTATTCTTTCTGCCCTCTGCAGCACCGTGGGTCTGTTTTCCTGGGGAGGTTTGGTCATTTTGACCTTTTAAGTACTGTGTCTGACCAGTGTTCCCTCCATGTTCCTGACACCTGTCCCGGCCATGTACCCTGATAGCCCTCATGGCCGGCCTCCTGATTTGTCTGTGGACTTCAATGGGTCCCACGGGTGCCCTCTGGGTGCTGCCGTGGCCCTTAATAGGCTACACAGTAATCTGGTTCATCTGTCTGACTTGTGTCACCCTCATGGCCGCCCGCCCCAGACTATGCTTTAGTTAATTATTTAATTTATTATTTAAAAATCATACAATGTCATTTTCTGATTTTTTTTTTTTTTTTAAGATTCTGTCTCTCACAGCTGAAGTGTATCTATGATTAAAAATTACAGACCGCTTCATTCTTTGGAGGTTGGAAAACTTGCTAAATCGACAGTGGCAGCAGGGTGACTTAGTGGTTAGCACTGTTGCCTCACAGCAAGAAGGTCATGGGATCGATTCTAGAGCTGGATATCGAAACAAATCGATTCTGAATCTTAAGAATCAATTCGATTTTGATTCTTAAGATTCAGAATTGATTATTCCGATCCAATGTTTTGCATTACTGTTATTAAAACCGTTTTGCGCTGTTACCTAACTGTTTAGTTATGCAACATAATACTAGTATTATATTGACATTTGACAGAAAATTAATGAAGTATTGGCAGTTAATGATGGTGATAAGACTGATGGCACAGACCAATCCCCCTCCCATTATGATAGAGTAGTATTTTTATTTTACAAACATACGGAAGGGCAGAATTACTGAACAGGTCCAGGGCAGCCAAAAGAGGGCGCCAGAGGTACCTGGTTCATTGGCCCTGACACAGGTACATTTCTACACCCTTCCATGTTTTGGCCTGATGCCTGGTTTCTTTTGGCTTTAAAGTAAAGCCCCGGTCACACAGCACTAACGAAGGACACCGAAGCCAAAATGAAACAAGAAATCTGGACTTAGGTTGACTTTCGGAGACATCATTTAACCATCGTCCAGCTTCGTTTCTGTAGCTGCCGCTTTGTCAGAATTTTTAAACTGTTGAAAAATCACAACCTCAATTCACAACGACAGCCTCAATTGGTCCGTATTCCATTTTGCTTTCTGTCTTGACGGTTCCTCATCGTTTGTGTTGTTCCCATACCGTCAGCGTTCCGTTTGATTGTCATTCAACCTCCCAAGTCCGACGTCTTGCGTGTGCACATACATGTTTGCATATTTTTCGGTAGATGAGGATGCTCCTGGGTCCACATCCAAGTGGGTGGTTCTTAGGCCCTATACTGGTTCTGTGACCTGATTTTGCAGGAACAGATGTGTTCAATGAGATAACTGAGCAACAATTTATTAAACAACAAAAACCCAACTGTCAACCTGACTGTACCATATAAACACTTTGGGCTTTTCTTCTTCTCTGTTTTGTGATGAACTTTTTTCTCATAATTTCCTGTCACTAGTGATGAACTTCTTTTTATCTTCATTTGTGACATTTTATAAGCGCTGACTGCTGTCAGCTGCTCTGCTTCAACTCTGACACTGGGTGGCACTGTTATTACAGTCTGCTGGGTGTGGACTGAGTGGTGAGCTCATGCACACGTGCACATATACATACCCACACATGCACTTGTATTTTGTCACCTCCACTCTTCACTCACATTATTCCGACTTTAGGATATAGATATATAGATATATGTGCTCACTGTCCAGGAGACTTGTGTGTGTGTGTGTGTGTGTGTGTGTGTGTAAGAATATGAACTGCAGACAACAAGAGGTTTATTGTTCAATCAAAGACTTGACCAATGAAGTGTCAGTCACCCCACCAGTTAAACTCTGACCCCCAAAACCAGGGCCTGGTGTAACAGTATAGCTTCGCCCCCTAGATAGCTTCCCGCCC
Source organism: Thalassophryne amazonica (assembly GCF_902500255.1). Taxonomy (NCBI): domain Eukaryota; kingdom Metazoa; phylum Chordata; class Actinopteri; order Batrachoidiformes; family Batrachoididae; genus Thalassophryne; species Thalassophryne amazonica. Next base: position 17,524,547 of record NC_047122.1, read on the forward strand.
TAGGGGGAAGGTATCCTAGGATATCTTCTACCCCACCCTGGAAATCTTGAGGGGCCTATAAGTTGTTTAGTTGAATTTAGTGTTTGACCTTCCTGTGACCTTGACCTTTGACCTTGATCCTTATGTGTACTGAAAGGTACCTTAGTAGGGCTGCTATATTTCAAAAATTGCAATCAGGAAAGTTGTGTAGTTGAATTTAGTGTTTGTCTTCCTGTGACCTTGAGCTTGATCCTTTTGTGTACTGAATGGTACCATACTAGGGCTGCAAGAGTCTGTGATGTAAAGTTAAAGGTGAAAAATGCAATGATTACAAACAAACAAACAAAAAAACATACATATTGACAAACATATCTTGCAAAACTTTGTTTTGGCAAGATATTGGGGTGGGGGGTAAGATATCCGGGGGGAAGATAAACTGTTACACCGGTTTGATGAAGCAGTCTCATCTTGTTTAGTCAACTAAACTCACTTAATTGGCTAATTTTTTGACATTAGTCGTTGCACAAAGCGCTAAGCCGGTGTTCTGTCGAGATGAGCCACTCCGTCAAATTGATTTCCCCGTAGCACAAATTGACAGTTACGTCTGCTGGGTTGAGCTCCCTCGCGAGCAGAGCTTCCCGTTATCTAATGACAATATTCTGCTTTAAAGACAGCGTGTACATGCAAGTCTTTACTTTTTTAAATTGAGAAGGCACTTATTACTGTATTTTTTAATGTAAAGTCAAAACTTACGTGGGTTTTCTTCGGTAGGGGAGCTCATCTCGACAGGTGACCGTGCCCCATTGAGATGAGTGCCACTGTGATAGGTTAGAAGGGTAGCACGCCTTTAAAACTTTGCTCCATACCAATAAATAGTGATTAGCTCTCTGCCAATAAATAATGATAACTCATAAGGTGATGTCATATTAAAAACAGTAGGGAATAGAAATAGTTAAAAATAGTAAAGTGCTTAAAATGTTAAAAAGGTTTGTAATAAATATACATTTACATAAAAGCCTTCAGAACAATATAAATACAGTTAGTTATTCTTTATTTTTCTAAATGTTTTGTAATTCTATTCAAAGGAATTGTGACCGCATTCTTGGAAATTGTCTAGTAATCCTGGGATCCTTTATTTTTGCAACTTGTAATGTCTTCCCACACCACTGGAGGGATTTCGCGGGGTTTCTCCTCACTGCAATAAACCTCTGCGTGAGAGAAACAACCAGAAATAACTCACGTGATTATTTCCTCATATTTTCAGAGGTACTGCACCACATTACCCCATATTCAGGGGTACAACACCACCGAGCACCTGCGCAGCTCATCCGTCGAGTTGAGCTCACCCACCGACGAAAAGTAGAAAACCCAGGTAAGTTTTGTCTTTACATAAAAATACAGTAGTGTGTCTTTTCATTTTAAAAAAGACTTGCATATGCACACACTGTCTTTAAAGTTGAATATTGTTGTTAGATGACGCGGAGATCATCGCACCAGGGAAATGCGCAGTTGCATGGTAAAGAGAGGTAGATAAACTCAACATGGGGAGATGTTAAAGTCCAGATAGAATGCAGTGGAGATCCTCTCGACTAAAGATTTTAGCCTGGTACAGAGTAAGTTAATTTTATTTTAGTCGAAAAAACTTGTGTCTTACCTCTAAAACGGAGGCTATCATGTACCAGCCACTTGATGGAGCACTCAAGAGCAGCCCTACGTCGCTCATATTCCACCAAAAGGAGAGCTTCCTCCGCTTTTGGCCATGGTTGCAGCAGACGACTGTCATGACGTATTTGTGACAGTTCTCACATGAGCCACCGGGCGTCACTGTTATGCTGAGCAGCGTTGCATGCACAAAAAGGCTTGACAGAAGTGTAGAAGAACTGCTAGGCTAAGAGCTAAGCACATCATTTTGCAGTTCGTATGTGCCCGTAAATGTTAACAAAGCCTGGATAGTTCATGACAACAACCAAACCGGAGGTAAACAAAGCTCTCACGCTTTGGAGGCGTTTCTTCGCAACGGTTCTCACGAGTCCGCTGTGCCCACAAAAATAGTTGACTAACGTAAGACATCGAATCTATAAGTTTAGCCGTTGATATGAAATGGTGATTAGACGGATAATGTTGGGCGACTCACCATAGTACACTAAGTAAGTTTAATAGACTAAAACATTAGTCTGCTTTATGAAACCTGGCCCAGAAAGACAGTCCACCATCTGAGAAAATACTGATTCTTCCTAGAGATTCTCTCTTCACTTTCAGGCTTTAATTGGCAGAGATATGTGTTTTCTTGAATTTCTGAGTGACAAAGAAATTTCTCTGCTTAAATACGAGGTCTGTCCGTAAAGTATAGGTCCTTTTTATTTTTTTTCAAAAACTATATGGATTTCATTCATATGTTTTTACGTCAGACATGCTTGAACCCTCGTGCGCATGCGTGAGTTTTTCCACGCCTGTCGGTGACGTCATTCGCCTGTGAGCACTCCTTGTGGGAGGAGTCGTCCAGCCCCTCGTCGGAATTCCTTTGTCTGAGAAGTTGCTGAGAGACTGGCGCTTTGTTTGATCAAAATTTTTTCTAAACCTGTGAGACACATCGAAGTGGACATGGTTCGAAAAATTAAGCTGGTTTTCAGTGAAAATTTTAACAGTTGATGAGAGATTTTGAGGTGATTCTGTCGCTTTAAGGACTTTTCACGGTGCGAGACGTCGCGCAGCGCTCTCAGGCAGCGTCATCAGCCTGTTTCAAGCTTAAAACCTCCACATTTCAGGCTCTATTGATCCAGGACATCGTGAGAGAACAGAGAAGTTTCAGAAGAAGTCGGTTTCAGCATTTTATCCGGATATTCCACTGTTAAAGGAGATTTTTTTAATGAAAGACGTGCGGGCGGATTGCAGCGTCGGCTCTCAGCCGCCGCGACGCTCCGTCACAGGAAAAACACCTCTGTTGGAAGCCTTGAGGACAAGTTGGAACATCTCCAGCTGATAAACAATTTCTCATATACTCACTCCACTGAAAGCCATCAAAAGCCAACTGGATTTTAACAAATGGTTATCAACACGGAGGTGTTTTTCCTGTGCCGCCACGCCGCGTCGGCTGCGTCCCGACGCGTGGACCCGTCCGCACGTCTTTCATTAAAAAAATCTCCTTTAACAGTGGAATATCCGGATAAAATGCTGAAACCGACTTCTTCTGAAACGTCTCTGTTCTCTCACGACGTCCTGGATCAATAGAGCCTGAAATGTGGAGGTTTTAAGCTTGAAACAGGCTGATGACGCTGCCTGAGAGCGCTGCGCGATGTCTCGCACCGTGAAAAGTCCTTAAAGCGACAGAATCACCTCAAAATCTCTCATCAGCTGTTAAAATTTTCACTGAAAACCAGCTTAATTTTTCGAACCGTGTCCACTTCGATGTGTCTCACAGGTTTAGAAAAAATTTTGATCAAACAAAGCGGCAGTCTCTCAGCAACTTCTCAGACAAAGGAATTCCGACGAGGGGCTGGACGACGACTCCCACAAGGAGTGCTCACAGGCGAATGACGTCACCGACAGGCGTGGAAAAACTCACGCATGCGCACGAGGGTTCAAGCATGTCTGACGTAAAAACATATGAATGAAATCCATATAGTTTTTGAAAAAAATAAAAAGGACCTATACTTTATTGACAGCCCTCGTATTTCACAGTTGTTTCTGCACTGTCAGACACAACTGATCAGCATAGATTTGTTACAGAGGAGAAGAAAAGCAGCCTCCGAGTGTGCAACACACAACCCACAAGATTAAATTACACAGAATGTTCAACAATCACCAGCTCCTATATTTGTTTTCTAAACTTTCTATGCAGCAACTTGTAGATTATTTATTCAATAACATAAAGGGGTGATGGCAGATGTCATCAGCACATATACTCTACCGCTGTGGTGTAAACTGGAGGAGAAAAGGAGTGGTGAAGTGTAAATTGATGTAATGTACAGAGCTGTAGTAACTAAAGAAGCATAAAGTTTTTGGAAATCAAAGCAGACGTTAGGTTGAGAAGAATGGTGAAGATCTGTGAGTAGCAACATGGTTTAATGCCAACAAACACAACACTACAGAAGCAAAGTTCACTTTGAGAGTGGTAATGGAGAAGTATAGAAAAGACAAGAAAGAGTTCCATTTTGCATTTGTGGGTACAGAGAAAGTTTAAGACAGGGTGCCAAGAGAGGTGTGGTATTGAATGAGGCAGCAGAAAGTATCAGAGAAGTATGTTAGGATGGTCCAGTATGTGTTATGATAAATGTCATCAGTGCACATGTCCCACAAGTAGGGTGTGAGCTAGATAAGAAAGAAGATTTCTGGAGTGAGTTATATGAGGTGGTGGTGGTATACCCCAAAATGGGTAGATATGACAATATATATAATAATATATAATAGATATGACAATGGGCCTCATGTATCAACGTTGCGTACGACGATATTTGAGCGTATATGGGGTGTACGCCAAAACGGCTGCGCTACTTGGCATTTATCAATGTGGTCGTTGGCGTACGCTGCGCTGAAAATATACACCAGGTCGAGAGGTGGCGTAAATTATACACCAAAATGAACCAGCGCTGGAATCCACATAAAAATGAAGATGATCAACACGATAAACAGTGCCATTATACAAATCAATGCATATGTTACATAAATAACACTTTCCTGATTATACTACATAATAATCAATACAAATCCCACCTTTGCGGGATTGTTATGGAGCATGATCCGTGGCCACAGCGCTGACTGCAAAGAAAGCGCTGCTCGCCTTTTTCTCCAGACTTCGAGCCTGGAGCCAGAGCAGCGCTGAGCTTAACTTCATGTGGTGTGATCGTTTTAGACTATGAAATTGATAATAACAACTGTAGTTTCGTCATTCCCTTAATTCACCCGTGCTGCAACCAGGTTTTGTTGTCTCCATTCGGTTGTCACAATAAAATAAATACAGAAATACATTTAAAAAATAAAGAAATCTGACAGATTAGGCGTGTCTTATTAATTGAGCGAGCAAATATCCACGTCAAGAATTATTGACGTGAAAAGAGAATACAGTGGTCCCTCGCTATAACGTGGTTCACCTGTTGTGGCCTTGGAGTCTCGCGGAGTATTTAGTCCAATTTTGCATGCCTTTTTTTTTTTTTACAGTGTTCTGTGTTCTGCGTATCTGTTTATAAGAATCTTGTTGCCCAGAAGAGAAAAGAGCGCCAACAACTACTCAGAATTGTGTTTGTCACACGGAAACAAACACCTGCTGCAGCCAGGTGTGAGTGGAAAAGGCGCAGCGCCAGGACACAGAGGCCCGATCTGTGAAATACTGGTGAGTCACTATTAATAATTTCTTATGTGTCCGACCTCGTTCGTTGAACGTTAAAATTCATTTGTTAGTTCTAAATGCCATCATAATTATTTATAGGAAAATTGTTGTGTGGGCCGCTGAAGAGGAGGTACTGCTGGCCCACCACCACCAGAGGGCGCTGCCGCCTCACGAGAGCAGCCAGGGTGACAGCTGTCACCCATCACTGGACACAGCTGTTCCACTCAGCACGGAGGTATATCAGCAGGACGGCGTCTCCACCTCAGTGCCGAGATATCGCCTTGAGATAGAGGTAACATTCTCTGCAGCATATTCTGTGTTAATTGATAACACTTGTTAAACCTTTCAGGACAGCTGACTACCGCAGGCCGAGTGATTAGATAAGTACTCACCTTCCTGCTTTTTTTGTGACGAGAGGTGGAGGCGGTTTCTCCCCTCTCCGTGTAATTGGGTGCAGCCGCATCCACACCTGTGTGTTTGTTGCTCTCTCTTGCCAGCAGTACCGGATCCGACGAGCGGAGGCAGTGGCCACCTGGGAATTCGGGACTTGGCGGTTCCAGTACTTCCAGGGTTCGGTGGCAGAGGAGATCTGGATGGTTCCGGTTCGACTTGGACGGACGTCTCCTACCTTCGAGCCTGCCCACACGACACCAGCAGAATTCGGCTTAACCCCAAATTGTTGATTGTTGTATTGGTTGTGCTCGTTTCACAATAGTGAAACTTGTTATTTATCTTCTCCATTGTCCGTTCATTTGCGCCCCCTGTTGTGGGTCCGTGTTCCTACACTTTCACAACAGGATATCTCGGCCAGCGTCATGGATCCCGAGGGGCGTCAACCGGCTGTTGAACGGCCAATGGAAGAACAGGACGCGCAGGCGTCCGCGGGAGGGGTAATCGGTGAGTTGCAGCGGATCCTCACCGCTTTCACGACTCGGTTGGATTTCATGACTGAGCAGAACGTCCTCCTGAACCGCAGGGTGGAGGCTCTCGCCGCGCAGGTGGAAGCGCGCCCTCCGGGCGCCGCTGCGGCTCTCCCTCCCGTAGATCCTGTGCGTAACGTTGACGTTCCACTGGTTGTTCAACGACCTCTCCCTCCTTCCCCGGAAGCATACATAAGCCCTCCAGAGCCGTACGGAGGCTGTGTGGAGACGTGCGCGGATTTTCTGATGCAGTGTTCGCTCGTCTTCGCACAGCGTCCCGTTATGTACGCGACCGATGCTAGTAAAGTAGCTTATGTCATAAACCTGCTTCGCAGTGAGGCACGCGCTTGGGCTACAGCGCTCTGGGAGCAGAATTCATGGCTCCTTCTGACATACGATGGGTTTGTGAGGGGGCTCAGAACCGTGTTCGATCACCCTAATAGAGGAGAAACCGCTTCAACCGTGCTACTGTCAATGAGACAGGGGCGCCGGAGCGCAGCTGTTAATGCAGTCGACTTCCGCATCGCGGCTGCGAGATCCGGCTGGAATAACGCTGCCCTCCGCGCCGCCTTTGTAAACGGACTGTCTTTGGTTCTCAAGGAGCACCTGGTGGCTAAGGACGAACCGCGGGATTTAGACGGGCTTATCGATCTTGTCATACGGTTGGACAACCGGTTAGAAGAACGTCGGCGGGAACGAGACGAAGGGCGTGGCCGGGCACGCGCCGTCCCTCTCCCTTCCGGTTCCGACCGCGCTCCGCCTTCCCCACGCTCCACGGCCCCTGCGCTCCGTGGGGCCACAGCTCCCCCTACTGACGAAGCTATGGACACGAGTAGGGCAACATTTAGGGCACCAGCTGCACAGAGGAGACGGGCCCATGGAGCTTGTTTTGTTTGTGGTGCACTAGAGCACCATGTGAGAGACTGCCCCGAGCGGTTACAACACCAACGCCCGCCCCTAGAGACTGGGCTAGGGGTGGGCCGAGACATTCACGTGGGACACACCCACATTGCTACACGACTCCCAGTCACGATCCTGTATGAGGATTTAACCCTGAAGGCCCCAGCACTGGTGGACACGGGCTCTGAGGGGAATCTGTTGGACTGCAGATGGGCCAGGGAGATGGGGCTCCCTCTGGTGGCGCTTACCTCACCTGTGCAGGTTCGAGCACTAGATGGCTCCCTGCTCCCTCCGATCACACATAAGACACCACCTGTAACGCTGGTGGTGTCAGGAAACCACCGGGAGGTGATCGAGTTTTTTGTGACTCAGGCCACTTCCCGTGTGGTTTTAGGCTTTCCCTGGATGTTGAAGCACAATCCCCGGATTGATTGGCCGTCCGGGGTAGTGGTTCAGTGGAGCGAGACCTGCCATCGGGTGTGTCTAGGTTCCTCGGTTCCTCCCGGCTCCCAAGCTAAGGAGGAGGTCAGAGTCCCGCCCAATCTGGGGACGGTGCCGGTGGAGTACCACGACCTTGTCGACGTGTTCAGCAAGGATCTGGCGCTCACACTCCCCCCCCACCGTCCGTACGATTGTGCCATCGATTTGGTTCCAGGCAGTGGGTTCCCGTCCAGTAGACTGTACAACCTCTCACGGCCTGAGCGTGAATCAATGGAGACCTACATCCGGGACTCGTTAGCTGCCGGGTTGATCCGAAATTCCACCTCCCCGATGGGCGCAGGTTTCTTTTTCGTGGGTAAAAAAGATGGCGGACTTCGTCCATGCATCGATTATAGGGGGCTGAACGAAATCACGGTTCGCAACCGATACCCGTTACCCCTGTTGGATTCGGTGTTCACGCCCCTGCATGGAGCCAAGATTTTTACCAAGCTTGATCTTAGAAACGCGTATCATCTGGTTCGGATCCGGAAGGGAGACGAGTGGAAGACGGCATTCAACACCCCCTTAGGTCACTTTGAGTACCTGGTCATGCCGTTCGGCCTCACAAACGCCCCTGCGACGTTCCAAGCCTTGGTTAACGATGTATTGCGGGACTTCCTGCACCGGTTCGTCTTCGTATATCTAGACGATATACTCATCTTTTCTCCGGATCCTGAGACTCATGTCCGGCATGTACGTCAGGTCCTGCAGCGGTTGTTAGAGAACCGGCTGTTTGTGAAGGGCGAGAAGTGTGAGTTCCACCGCACTTCTTTGTCCTTCCTGGGGTTCATCATCTCCTCCAACTCCGTCGCTCCTGATCCGGCCAAGGTTGTGGCGGTGAGAGACTGGCCCCAACCAACAAGCCGTAGGAAGTTGCAACAGTTCCTAGGCTTTGCTAATTTCTACAGGAGGTTCATTAAGGGCTACAGTCAGGTAGTTAGCCCCCTGACAGCCCTGACCTCACCAAAAGTTCCCTTCACCTGGTCGGATCGGTGCGATGCCGCGTTTTAAGGAGTTGAAACGGCGCTTCTCGTCTGCACCCGTTCTGGTGCAGCCCGATCCTAGTCGCCAGTTAGTGGTTGAAGTGGACGCCTCAGACTCAGGGATAGGAGCCGTGCTGTCCCAGAGCGGGAAGACCGATAAGGTCCTTCACCCGTGTGCCTATTTTTCCCGCAGGTTGACCCCAGCCGAACGGAACTATGACGTCGGCAATCGAGAGCTCCTTGCGGTGAAAGAGGCTCTTGAGGAGTGGAGACATCTGTTGGAGGGAACGTCCATGCCATTCACGGTTTTCACTGACCACCGGAACCTGGAGTATATCAGGACCGCCAAGCGACTGAACCCCAGGCAAGCCCGCTGGTCACTGTTCTTCGGCCGTTTTGACTTCCGGATCACCTACCGTCCCGGGACCAAAAACCAAAGATCGGATGCCTTGTCCCGGGTACACGAAGATGAGGTCAAAACGGAGCCGTCGGATCCCCCGGAACCCATCATCCCGGAGTCCGCTATCGTGGCCGCCCTCACCTGGGACGTGGAGAAAACCGTCCGGGAGGCCCTGACACGAGACCCGGACCCCGGAACCGGACCGAAGAACAAACTCTACGTCCCACCAGAAGCCAGGGCTGCAGTTCTGGACTTCTGTCACGGTTCTAAGCTCTCCTGTCACCCTGGGGTGCGAAGAACCGTGGCAGTCGTCCGGCAGCGCTTCTGGTGGGCGTCCCTGGAGGCCGACGTCCGGGGTTACATCCAGGCCTGTACCACCTGTGCCAGGGGCAAGGCGGATCACTGTAAGACACCGGGATTGCTACAGCCGCTGCCCGTGCCTCATCGCCCCTGGTCCCACATCGGCCTGGATTTTGTCACGGGTCTCCCGCCGTCCCAGGGAAACACCGTCGTCCTCACGATAGTGGACCGATTCTCCAAGGCGGCCCACTTCGTGGCCCTCCCGAAGCTCCCAACAGCCCAGGAGACAGCGGACCTCCTAGTCCACCACGTCGTCCGTCTGCATGGGATACCATCAGACATCGTCTCCGATCGCGGTCCCCAGTTCTCCTCGCAGGTTTGGAGGAGCTTTTGCCGGGAACTGGGGGCCACGGTCAGCCTCTCGTCCGGGTATCACCCCCAGACCAACGGGCAAGCAGAGCGGGCCAACCAAGAACTGGAGCAGACACTACGCTGTGTGACAGCCGCGCACCCGACGGCCTGGAGTACCCACCTGGCCTGGATCGAGTACGCCCACAACAGTCAAGTGTCGTCAGACACCGGCCTCTCCCCTTTTGAGGTGTGCTTGGGGTATCAGCCCCCCTTGTTTCCGGTGGTTGAGGGAGAGGTCGGTGTGCCCTCGGTCCAGGCCCACCTACGGAAGTGCCGTCGGGTGTGGCGCGCCGCCCGTTCTGCTTTGTTGAAGGCCCGGACAAGGGCGAAGACACATGCAGACCGGCGACGGGCCCCGGCCCCTACGTATCGTCCTGGGCAGGAGGTGTGGTTATCCACCAAGGACATTCCTCTACAAGTGGACTCCCCAAAACTCCAGGAACGATACATCGGACCCTTCAAGATCCTTAAAGTCATCAACCCCGCCGCAGTGAGGCTCCAGCTCCCGGCCTCACTGCGGATCCATCCAGTATTTCATGTTTCCCGGATAAAACCCCATCACACCTCACCCCTCTGCGCCCCGGGTCCGGCACCACCTCCTGCCCGGATCATCGACGGGGAACCGGCTTGGACAGTGCGCCGGCTCCTTGACGTCCGTCGAATGGGTCGGGGTTTTCAGTACCTGGTGGACTGGGAGGGGTACGGTCCCGAAGAACGCTCCTGGGTGAAGAAGGGCTTCATCCTGGACCCGGCCCTCCTGGCCGACTTCTACCGTCGCCATCCGGACAAGCCCGGTCGTGCGCCAGGAGGCGCCCGTTGAGGGGGGGGGTCCTGTTGTGTGGGCCGCTGAAGAGGAGGTACTGCTGGCCCACCACCACCAGAGGGCGCCCTGCCTGGAGTGCGGGCTCCAGGCACCAGAGGGCGCTGCCGCCTCACGAGAGCAGCCAGGGTGACAGCTGTCACCCATCACTGGACACAGCTGTTCCACTCAGCACGGAGGTATATCAGCAGGACGGCGTCTCCACCTCAGTGCTGAGATATCGCCTTGAGATAGAGGTAACATTCTCTGCAGCATATTCTGTGTTAATTGATAACACTTGTTAAACCTTTCAGGACAGCTGACTACCGCAGGCCGAGTGATTAGATAAGTACTCACCTTCCTGCTTTTTTTGTGACGAGAGGTGGAGGCGGCTTCTCCCCTCTCCGTGTAATTGGGTGCAGCCGCATCCACACCTGTGTGTTTGTTGCTCTCTCTTGCCAGCAGTACCGGATCCAACGAGCGGAGGCAGTGGCCACCTGGGAATTCGGGACTTGGCGGTTCCAGTACTTCCAGGGTTCGGTGGCAGAGGAGATCTGGATGGTTCCGGTTCGACTTGGACGGACGTCTCCTACCTTCGAGCCTGCCCACACGACACCAGCAGAATTCGGCTTAACCCCAAATTGTTGATTGTTGTATTGGTTGTGCTCGTTTCACAATAGTAAAACTTGTTATTTATCTTCTCCATTGTCCGTTCATTTGCGCCCCCTGTTGTGGGTCCATGTTCCTACACTTTCACAACAAAAATGTTCTGTTTTTATTTCTCAAACAAATGTTTGGGCCTGAAAACAGTTTGGTATTATTTTCCTACTAAGGTTTGAACTTTGAGAGTGTTTACACACGAGAGAAAAGTGAGAAAATGTTCATGCCTGATTGAGAAAGTGTATAAACTGTGTAGTGAGGGGTTTTACAGCTTTGAAATGTCTATAATAATTGTAAAAAATAACGCTGACTACGTCGCGGTTTCGCGTACTACGGGCTACTTTTTAGAACGTAACTCCAGCGATAAACGAGGGACCACTGTAACACTTTATTGATTATATACTACAAAACGATACGACAGCCGCTTTTGACGCTCTATTGGCACGCGTCGTGATTGGTGGAGTTCTTTTTCATTGCCGTCTTCTCGGCTTCCATGTCGTAAAATGAGGGTGTGTCTGAAGCGGAGTCTGAATATTTATGGGCATGTTTATTATAATTACGATCGTTTCCACCCGCCGCATTTATCAAGATCACGTCAGGCGTACGCCAGAAATGGGCAGGTGCGCACTGCTTGATACATGTCACAGCGACTTTGGTGTATTTCAAGTTTATGCCGTAAATTTACGCCACAAGTGCGCAACATTGATACATGAGGCCCAATGTGAGAACAAGGAGATGAACAGTAGGGATGACAGACAGGTTCAAAGTAGATCTGGGATTATACAGAGAATCGGCTCTGAGCGCTTTGTTTTTCAATGTGATGGACAGGTAAGTGCGAGATCAGATAGGAGTCTACATGGATTACATTGTTTGCAGATGACATGCTGATCTGTAATGAAAGTGGGGCACAGGCTGAGATGAGCCTCAAGAAGTGGAGGTAGCCACTGGAGAGAAGGGGAAAGAAAGGATGAAGATGGAGCGGATGTACAGGAATGAGAGGGAGCACAGTGGAATAAGGAGAGGTGGTGAAGGTGGATAAGGCTGAGGTTAGACCTCAAACACAGAATAAGTTTTAAAATCACTTTGTTGTATTTTGCATCTTGTTACAGTCCAACAAACAAATGTGAATGGAAGAAATAGATTTTAGTTTTGAGAAATATTACCAGCACTTAGCGGTTTGCAGCTATAGATTCAGTGGGCCTAATGTATCAGTGTTGCGCACTATTCTAAAAAATAGCCCGTAATACGCGAAACCGCGACGTAGTCAGCGTTATTTTTTACAATTATTATAGACGTTTCAAAGCTGTAAAACCCCTCACTACACAGTTTATACACTTTCTCAATCAGGCATGAACATTTTCTCACTTTTCTGTCGTGTGTAAACACTCTCAAAGTTCAAACCTTAGTAGGAAAATAATACCATACTGTTTTCAGGCCCAAACATTTGTTTGAGAAATAAAAATAGAACGTTTTCCTATAAATAATTATGATGGCATTTAGAACTAACAAATTAATTTTAACGATCAACGAACGAGGTCTGACACATAAGAAATTATTAATAGTGACTGACCAGTATTTCACAGATCGCGACTCTGCGTCCTGGCGCTGCGCCTTTTCCTACTCACATCTCGCTGCAGCAGGTGTCTGTGCCCGTGTGACAAACACAGTTAAGAGTAGTTGTTGGCGCTCTTTTCTCTTCTGGGCAACAAGATTCTTATAAACAGATACGCAGAACACAGAACACTGTAAAAAAAAAAAAAAGGCATGCAAAATTGGACTAAATACTCCGCGAGACTCCGAGGCCACGACAGGTGAACGGCGTTATAGCAAGGGACCACTGTATTCTCTTTTCACATGTCAATAATTCTTGACGTGGATATTTGCTCGCTCAATTAATAAGACACGCCTAATCTGTCAGATTTCTTTATTTTTAAAATGTATTTCTGTATTTATTTTATTGTGACAACCGAATGGAGACGACAAAACCTGGTTGCAGCACGGGCGAATTAAGGGAATGACGAAACTACAGTTGTTGTTATCAATTTCATAGTCTAAAACGATCACACCACATAAAGCAACATCGGACGCTTGACCGTTGCTATGGCAACATCCCAGAGGCTTATAAAGCGGTATGCAGACCGCCTCTTGGAAAATCTGACCACAATGTGATTCATCTTTTGCCTAAATACAAAGCTGTGGTCAAAAGAATTAAAACAGTTAATAAGCAGGTACAGGTGTGGTCCGAGGAAAGCAAAGAGCAACTCAGAGACTGTTTTGATGAAACAAACTGGGACATTTTCTTTGAATCCTGTCTGGATGGAGATGAACTCACTGACACCATCACATCTTATATTAAGTTCTGTGAGGATAATGTGTCAGAGACTAAAACTGTGAAAATATTCCCAAATAACAAACCCTGGGTGTCCAAACAATTGAAAATCTGTCTTAATGAAAAGAAGGCAGCCTTCTGCTCTGGTAATGTGCAATTAATGCAGGAAAAAAGGAGACAGCTGAGAGGGAATATATTTAAGGAAAAAAATTGAGTACAAGAATAAAGTAGAAAGTACATTTTTCAGTGTCAATAGAAAACAAGCCTGGGAAGGTCTAAATACACTGATGGGCAAATCCAGTAAGAAATGTGATGCTCTTACAACCATGTTGATGAGTTAAACCGTTTCTTCTGTAGATTTGATAAAGTGGATGATAAACAGGAATGTGATGAGATCTGTAAAAATCTTCCTGTAGGAGCCTCCACAGCCATCACTGAGGATGACGTGGCTAAAAGTCTTTCTAAAGTGAAGCCAAACAAGGCCACTGGCCCAGATGGCCTGAAAGCCCGTCTACTCAAAGACTGTGCTCCTCAATTAAAAGGAGTCTTTTCCAGATTGTTTAATTCCCTTCTTGTCACAGGAGTGCCCAAATCTTGGAAATTCTCCATAATAAGGCCTATACCAAAAAAGCCAGGGGCAAGCAAACCTGAAGATTTTCAGCCCATTGCCATAACCTCCGTATTATGTAAAACTATGGAGAGAGTTTTAGTTGACGTCCTGACCACCACAGTGGTCAGTGAACTAGACCCTCTGCAGTTTGCCTATAAGAGGGACAGAGGTACTGATGATGCCGGATTGATCTTGCTGGACATGATCTCAAAGCAGCTCTCACTTGCTAAAGCATATGCTCGGGTTTTGTTTGTAGACTTCAGTGCAGCTTTTAATTCTATGAAATTACATATTCTTCTGAAAAGGCTAGCTGATTTAAATGTTGAAAAGGGCCTGATGCTCTGGATCAGAGACTTTGTCTTGTCGCCCTCAGAGAGTTTGTGCTAACAACATTCTGTCAGGAGAGCTCATCATAAGCACTGGCTGCCCACAGGGTAGCATTCTTTCACCTCTGCTCTTCTCTCTTTTTACAAACGAATTTGCAGTTAATGACAAACTTTAAACTGATTAAATACGCGGATGACATGGCCCTAGTCGGCCTGCTACAGAAGTGTGACGCCTCTGGCGAAGCCTCCTATCTCGCTCACACTAAGGCTCTTGAAGCTTGGTGTCTCGACAGCCAGCTGGAAATCAATGTGTCTAAGACAAAGGAGCTTGTTTTTCACACAAAGCAAGAACTGACCGTGCAGCCAGTTTCACTCAATGGCCACCTTGTTGAAACGGTTGAAACTTTTAAATATCTTGGTACATTTCTTGACAGTCAGTTGAGCTTCTTTGAAAACACTGATTTTATCTTTAAGAAATGTTCACAGCGACTCAGTCTTGGTGTTAATCCGCAGATTTTAGAGCTTGTGTATTCTGCACATATTGAGAGTATTTTAACATTTCATCTTTGTGTTTGGTTTGGTCACTTGAGTTGTAAATGTAAGGACAAATTGAATAGAATTGTAAAAATGGCGGGGAAAATTGTGGGAAAACCCCAGAAGACTCTGGCCCACATTTACACTGACAGGATGAGGAGGAAAGCTGAGAGAGTCCTGACAGACAGCTCTCATCCTCTGTCCTGTCAGTTTGAGCTCTTGATGTCTGGGAGGCGCTACAGAGCTCCTCTGGCCAAAGGTTCTTTCAAAAAATCTTTTATACCAAATGCCGTCACCATAATGAACTCAAAAAAGTGACCACAGATTAAACCTGAACTGCTTTACTTCTGTTTTATTTGATTTTATTAGATCTTACTGTATGTTTTATTTATCTTACTAGGTCTTATTCTACTTCTTCCTTTACTTCCATGTATTTTATGTATCTTATTTTTGTTTTATTCGTGTGTTTGTATGACTGTTTTATGACTTTTTTTGTGTCTTTTTTGTGCTGGTGAGCCGAAGACAATTTTCCACATCGGTGGACAATAAAGAATTATTCTATTCTATTCTATTCTAAAGTTAAGCTCAGCGCTGCTCTGGCTCCAGGCTCGAAGTCTGGAGAAAAAGGTGAGCAGCACTTTCTTTGCAGTCAGCACTGTGACCACGGTTCATGTTGATCAGTTTCATTTTTTTGTGGATTCCAGCGCTGGTTCATTTTGGTGTATAATTTACGCCACCTCTCGACCTGGTGTATATTTTCAGCGCAGCGTACGCCAACGACCACATTGATAAATGCCAAGTAGCGCAGCCGTTTTGGTGTACACCCCATATACGCTCAAATATCGCCGTACGCAACGTTGATACATGAGGCCTAGTGTCACTTTATAGTTGCATTTTTAAAGGTTTGTGTGCATATGTGTGGGAGAAGGCATCGGGTTTTCTCATTACCTTGCATCCATCTCCCACACAGAGATTAAAGCTTTATTCATGTGGATCTAATTTCTGAAGTCACACATCACACCTCCTAAGTGAATGTCAGATGTGGATCCCCACCAGAATAACTGTCACCAAATTATCCCAAATCTGCACCTGTTCCAGCTGATAAGACAAAATAAAGGAAAAAAAAAATCCCTTTGCACCTCCTCGGATTCTCATTTTCTCCGGGGCCATTCTTCTCTGCGGGGCTCCAACACATCGGGGGCCGTTCTCCTCCGCCCACTCCACGCCATTTCTCTCTCTCATCACATCTTTCCCACTCTCTATCGATGAGCTCATTGATCGAGCGTCCAACTGCTCGTCTCACTCTCTTTCAGTCTACTTCCACACACCGATCCCTCCATCTCCCCTTTTTCTCCTCTTCTCATGTCACTCCACTCAATCACAGACCCTCAACCGGACTCCTGTTTGTCTGAGTAATTACTTTATCTGACCTGAATGTGTGGAAAACTGCAGCACACTCAATTGAAACACAGGCAGGTTCAGAGGTATTTGGACAGTGACCGTATTTGGTCATTTTCCTCTGTGCATGACCACAGTGTCATCAAAATAAAATGAGATGTGCTTGTTGAATTTTAGCTAAAATATCACAATGTTAATTCATGTCTGCTGCCTTGGACGAAACACTTCATCCACATCGTCCCAGTCTACCCAACTGTAATCGTGTACGGAATCCAGGGACAAACGCCAGCAACAAAGGGCACCAGGGTGAAAATAAGACTCATAAAGCTCACATGTATACATAAGACATTCCAGAATTAGAGGACATTTGCTGTCCCCCACCTGATATTTAAAATACTTTAATCCAAAATAACAAAATATATCATATAAGTTGCCAATTAAACTGTCATAAAGCAAAATATAATAATTTGCTGGAAAGAAATTGTGTCTTTACATAATTAAATATACTGAATAGGTGTAAAATACCCCTAAAAATGAGGTTGTTCTCTTGTCCCCGCCTCCTGGTGACAAGCTTTTACATTATTTTTAATATCTAAAATAAGTCTTGAATTAATTGTCTTCTGTTGTTCATTGCATTAATCTATTGTACCTGTAAAAAAAAAAAAAAAAAAAAAAAATTAATAAAACATATTTTGAATACTATTTATTGTGCTATAAAGTTGTATCCCTGAATGTGCACACAACCCTGTTACCCATACCATTTTTCCTGGCTGATGAAGGGTTAAAATACTATGTCATAAACAGGAAATTACATCATCCAAACATTTTCAAAATCCATGGGTTGACCAAAGCTGAGTGAGTGCCCTCTTGCATATTTGATATATTTTCTAACTTTTCTGGGTGTGTAAAGCTAAACCACTCAACCCTGTTACTCATAGTTCAAGAATAATGTTTAATAATTTCAATTTTTATTTTCTGTATTTGTAAAACTACAGTGGTCCTTGACCTTGGTAAAATAGCTAAATTAAGTAGCTCGCTTTTGTTCATTAGGTAGATGCCGTATTAGCATTGATTTGCAACCCTGTTACATGCAACCCTGTTACTAAAATTACAACCCTGTTACTAAAATTATGTAACATGGTTATTATCATAGTTAACAGGGTGTTTATAATTAAAGATGTTTAGTTAAATGATAAAAATGAATTTTTGTGTACTTTAATGTATTTACATATGAGTATCTTTTATATTATTAAAATATTTACATATTTTACATATTTAAAATAAATAGCCAGAATTTACACGTTTCTTCAGTTAGAACAGCGTCATTACTGCATAGTGTGCCACAATACATGTTGAGATCAAATAACATCTGAAAATAAATTCATTTTGGTTATAAATTTGGTATTTAGGGTTGCGTGGATACATACACACAGCAAATAAAACATATGTGGTGGAAAAAAGTACCGTTGATGGCTGAGCTTGACAAATCATATAATTTAGTAGTTTATGACCCATATTTACTAAATATAACATACGTTTCGCCAGTTGTATCCACAGAAGCTGTAACTCTTTCACAGTTATCACGGGTGTCTTGAGGGCTTCCCTCACTTATCTCCTTCTTGCATGGTCATTCAGTTTTTGAGAACTGCCACCTCGAGACAGATTTTCTACATCATGCCATACTGTTTATATTTCTTTATGACTGATGGAAATGATGTCTAAGACATACTCAGTGATTTGGAAATATTTGTGTATCCATCCTAACTTGTCTAAAGAAAACTGGCTGCAACAGTGAAAATTGTATAAATAATAATGGTCCTTATACTTACTTTATTTTCCAGTTATTTGTGAGCTTTGAAAATAGAGGCACTGTGTATATAAATGGCTTTAAATCTGTAATATTTAAGGTGTAGTGTTACTGTCCAAATACTTATGGACCAGGCGGTATCTGCTGCTTCTCCAGTAAAACCA
The DNA here is from genome assembly GCF_902500255.1 of Thalassophryne amazonica. Classification (NCBI taxonomy): domain Eukaryota; kingdom Metazoa; phylum Chordata; class Actinopteri; order Batrachoidiformes; family Batrachoididae; genus Thalassophryne; species Thalassophryne amazonica. Next base: position 17,542,870 of record NC_047122.1, read on the forward strand.
AACGAAGATGTGTAGTTTTGGTTTATATTTTATTTAACATGACAACATGTACAACAGATTTTCCCTCAAAAAGAAAAAAATCTATTTATGTGAAAATGAATCAAAAACACAAAAATATGAAACAACTCCAGTGTGTTTTTTTTCTGCCTTTAAATCGTTAGTCAATCTGTGTTACTTTTTCCTTATATAATCAGCTGTTTGACAGAAATGTGAGAAAGCTAAAAATAAGAAAGAAGGCACGTCTGGCTCCATGACGAAAAGCTGCAATAACAACACACACAGAGGGAGACGAGCAGATTCACACAAAATGATCAGACACGTCTGTGTTTGTGGAACCAAACTCAGAACGGCGGACACACAGCAAAACAAAAACGCTGCCGTACTCACACAACAGGCAAACCCAGAGCTGAGAATTAACGAAATCAGCGCCATTAATGTCACGTAAATAAACGCGTAATCTCAGTCCAGGCTTGTTGTTCTGAGTTCAGGAGGCAGATTCATAAACCAATCTGGGAAAAAGTTTTGAATGAAATGGTTGAAATACTGAACATAAAGCCGTAGATAAAACAGAAGCACTGTTTTTACACGATGCAGAGCTGAAAGTCAAAACTGAACAACTGATGTCATCGGTCTTTTCCGTACAGAAACACTTTTGTGCCAGATAAAAAGAAAACATCATATTTAAAAAAAATCTCAATATTTATTTTCCTCATAAATAATGGACATGCTAAGTTATAATTGGGGGGGGGGGGGGTGTCATAATTACGAGCAATAAAGTTAATTACAAGATATGAAGTCATGACTACAAAATGAGATGCCAAGTCATGATTGTGAGATGTGAAATCATGATTGTGATGCATGAAATCATGATTGTGAGATGTGAAATCAATAACAGGTGCTGCCAAATAAAGATCGTGAGATGTCAAGTTGTACCAATGATGAAATATTTGAGATCCCAAATCATGACTTTGAAATTTCAGGGTCATAACATGTCAGATCTTGGAGCATGGACTGGTGAAGCACGTTGCCACATGAAAGACTCCTTTGATCCATCGGTGGTTGTGCCCCCTTGGACTGTCATGTGTATGATTGCTTAGCTGCAACAATTCTGCCTTTGCATGTCTGGCACTTTTTTGGTGTGATTTATTTTATTTTTTATTTTGTTATTGGTAGTTTGGCCAAAGCAGATGGTCACCCCACTGAGTCTGGTCTGCTGGAGGTTTTTTTTTTTCCTTTATGTGCTTGCTTAGGGAGTTGATAAGGTTAGACCTTACCCTTGTTAAGTGCCTTGGGGTAACTTATGTTGTGATTTGGCACTATATAAATAAACTGAACTGAATGCCAAGTCATAATAATTACGAGATTATCATTATGAGATCCCACATTAAGATTTCAAGATACCAAGTCATAACAATTACAAGATGAGAAGTCAAGTTTACACGATGCCAAGTCGTGATGACTACATTCCACATCAAGAACACAAAATGCCAAATGAAGATTATGAGATGCAAATTCATAATAATTACAAGATGCTAAGTCCTAATAATTATGAGCTGCTCAGTCGTGATTATCAGCAAACACTGATAATAAGGAGTCTGGTGGGAGAAATTATTTTCTTTTCAGCTGGCAGAAATGAGCCTCTGAGCTGATAACGTGTCCTGATGATTGTCTTTTTTTTCTGTTGTTCAATCTATCAGCAGCGCCTGCAAATGCACGTAAATCTCCAGGAAACTAAACACTCATTTATTTTAGAAAATTCATTTGCAAATAAAGGAGCTAAATCCCTGCGTTTCATTCCTCCTGATGGCAGTTTGTGTTCTGTGGCAGGTCAGACGAGACGTGACACAGATTCTTCGATTGTTTCCCCTTGAAGCTCAGTGCCGCGTGCAGATGCTTTGAGATTAAAACCAAGAGAAAGGGAAAATACTGTCTGAGTTGCTCTTTGTGCATTTGTGTGAAATTAAAAGCCATCACAACATTCCCCTTGCATCATCTGGTTTTTGTTTGTTTGTTTGTTTTATGTGGAGTTGTTGGGAATAGCAGCAGAAATTGGGACTTCTACATGAACTACAACGGAATTAAGGAAAAAAGGGGGGGGGGGGGGGGGGCGAAGGTTCGATGCTTAAATATGATTGTCATACATCACATACAGTCAGATTGCACTGATGCACCGACTTGTGTTTTCTTTTGTTATTTTGTAGTTCTTTTCAATTTTCACAGACATCCATTGCCCGAATGTGCTTTTTTCAACAAAAATCTGCGAAACAAACAAACAGAATGTAGGTTTTTGAGCCTTTAAGGCCGTTAATAAAAAGCATAAAGAGTGAAATGTGCACTGAGACAGCAATTAAACAAGTTACATATTTGTTCACATCTTTTTCTTACAAATGAAACATTTTTCTGCAAACAGCCTTGTTAAAGTGTTTGGAAGAGCCATCGATCATGCCATGCAGAGTAATATGAGCCACACCGTTTTTTTTTAATACAGTCATTTAAAACATTTTAGTCTTAATGAGTAACAACCTTGATGTACCCGTGAAAAGTAAAATAATAATATACACTTTTTAGAATCGCCCCGTTTGACATTTGACAGACCTTCACCACCTGTATAGAGGCACTGAAACACCGACACCTTATTTTTTTATGTATACACACTTCACCAACAATATATTTCATCAATATTATTCATACTATTTACACACTTTGTTCATCATTTGGTTCTTTGACATCAATGAAAGACCGATTGTTTTGTCATGTAGGTGTAGCTATTGGTCACTTTGATGTTGGCTGTTTTTGCACAGTTTTAATTCAGTTCAAATCCAAAATGAATATTAAAAAAAAGAAAAAACAAAAAGTTCTGCATACATTAGAGTGTTTGGTGGAAAAGGCAGTCGAGCTCTAATATAAGCCAACATGGAAATGACTTTTTCCGGAGACATTTCCGGAGATATGACCTCATTTCCCCTTTGTGAGCACTAATGAGTTAAGCGTGGTGTTTTTTTTCCCTGCTTTTCCATGGGCGTGGAACACTGTACAGCTCGACTTTTGGACATAGTACTGTAGATCTCACACAAGACTCCATATCAGCACTGATTTGATTGGACAGTTTGACAGTGGGCGGGATGAGGCAAAACTCCACTGCATTCAGTTGTGGCAGAACTCCGCCCACACTGTTGTGGCAGGGACATGTTAGCAAATTAAACTGAACACAAGACGGTAATCAGTCTGCATTTACTGCAAGCTACAACAACCGATCAGAGGAGTCAGCGGATCATAAACAGCAAGCAGGTTTTTTTTTTTTTTTTGGACAGTCCCATTTTTTTTTTTTTTTTACCAGCATACAGTCCACTTTCTTCTCCACTGCAACATCTTGAGCTAAAATAAGTTTCTGTCTTCAATGGAACATTTGTAGTGCAGCAGATAACTGAAACAATCATGCAAATGGTGATAAAAGCATCAAATTCAACAGAAATTAGATGTGCCTCTTTTGAAAAAACGGATTGGCCACTTGACTTTTCAATCGGTGGTCAGGTAGGGGTCAGTTGAAGAATTACACAGAGGTCAAAATTAAAAGATACTCCAATCATATTGAAACATATTCCACATTATTTGTCTGATCATAAAGATTCCAAAAAGGTATAGTTTGGACTATCTGTGACTGAATTCTATGGAGTTACGGGACAAAAAACAGCAAGAATGGTGTCAGTGTCATTTAGTACAGGGGTCAAAAGTTGAGCAAAAAAACTGTCTTATTATGTGTTTATTGGGTACATTAGAGGGGATTTTGCTCAGTAAGTTACTCTTGTAAGTTGTAATCGTAACAGTTATTTTATATCTGATCATTTATTCCACGTAGATGACACAAAAACCACAGAAGTAGCTTACGTATGTAATTTCTTATCCAGTCTGTCCCGTTCTGATAGTTGCAAGGGTAAAATTTGCATTACTTTCATTAGTGTGATCGGACATTTAAAAATGTCTGTCTACCTCATAAATAATCTCAAACTGCTCCACCACAAAATTCGTTTCAGTAATGAACTGTGGCAACATTTTTAACCCATAATACCTCAACAAAGAAAAAGTAAATTCAAATTTAGACCATGTGTACAAGTTACAACCATTTAAAAATTTGAAAAGTTTAATGTACAATAGAAGAGATTTCAAAAGTGGCAGCGGCGTTCTCGCTTTCACTTGTCATGCAAACTTTAAGTGACCTGCGGCTTGCTCATATGCTCGTGACACTCGTCAGTTTCTCCCGTGGCTACACGTACATGGCGGGAGATACGAAGCTCTCGCCCCGACCAATGTTGGCAGGTGGCAGGTCGTGATTGGAGGAGTCCAGGTCGTTACCTCGGTGACCTTCATCAGCTGCATGATCTTTGAGGTCGTTGACGTTGTCATCTAGGATGGGAGGGGCGCCGCCGTTCAGTGCACCACTGGTGTCATCATCCAGATTCTGCAGGTTGGACAGATGTTACAAAATGACTTCTGTTCTTGGTTTGCTTTTTGGCAGCCACAGGAACAGACTGTGCATCTCTGAAACGCATCATTACAAAATCTCCCACACGATTATTTGTGGCATAAATCTGAACCTTGATGAACTAAAATGAACACTTTTACATTAACTGCTGCCATCTTTCTAATGAGAACGGTATTATATTATGTCAAGGTAATTTAGGACTTTATCTGTAAGGCACAGCTTACACAGTTTCAGTCATTAACTGTAAACATTAATAATTGTTTGATTATTGGACAGTGCGGGTGTCATGTTGTGAGGTAATTACCGTGATAGGCTCCCCGCCTGTGGTCTCATAGTAAACCGGAGTCAGAGGAACCATCTCTGTGGCCGTTGGAGGCTCTGATGGTTTGTTCAGCTACATGACACAAAAAAACACCAAACCAAGAAGAAGACAAGAAGGAACGTGGTGATGAAGTGTTTCACGTTTTACAAATTACGAACTGTTATAAAAGAAGAAAAGAAAGAATTCTCCTCTATTTACCTCAAAACTTTGCTGTCTTTTTCCCTAATTTGTACTTTCATGTCATTTTACAAAATATTATACAGATTTGTATCAGTTTGTGTCCTCTAGAACTGATTACTGTCATATTTTATTTTGTGGTTTGCCACAAACTACCATTCAGGGCTCTTCATTTGGTTCAAAATGCCGCTGTTGGAGTTCGAATAGAATATGGGATCATATAATCCCAATATTATTGTTATGTGTCGGACGCAGCCCGGAGAACCGACCAGCGTTTGAAGGACCCAGTATAAAATAAGCAGAGCACGGTACAAAGGATAACTGAGTTTAATAAACATAACAGTGATGTGATAAATATACAAACAAATAAGTGCGCGGTCTGGCGAGGTGGTAAACAGTGCGCTCCCAGCAGCGCTAACGGTCTGGAGCCAGAACCAGTTCGGACCCAAGGACCCCGCCGACACCCCCCAGGTGGCTGCGACAAACCGAGTCTGTGAATGAAGAAATCATCTTGTGAGTCCACACTCAACACACAGAGAGAACGCTCAAAGGTGTACAAACAGCAAACACTTCCTGGCTTAATTACTAATCAGCTTCCCACCCTGCAGGCATAGAACACCCTGTTCACAAACTCACTGCAGTGGAAGCTAATTAAAAGGACTAACATAACAGCTCAATATAACAAGGTGTGAGGGACACCACATTTACTGACTGTATAAATGTTAGTCACAAAATCTAACGTACCTCAGGAAGTGTGCTGACGAGCGTGAAACCTCACCCCCTCCTCTTTCACAGACCATGCATCAAACCTGGACGTTCTCTGCATCCACTGATGATGAGATGGCTCTTGAGACGACGATCTCACCCGTCTGGTCACAAGGTCGAGTCTCTGGCAAATACACACTGTGTACTCCAGTCTTAAATGCCACCATGTTCCAATCCATGTAGATGCACCACAGCTGTGAGTCCTGACGAGCCGCAGGTGATCAGCCTCAGGTGATCAGGGTGCGGTCCTGATAAACTCAGCTACACAGCCACTCAGTCCCAAATGCAAGCCACCTGGGAGGAAAACCAAAAGACAGAAACAAAAGACACACAAAAGCCAGCCAGGCACGCCAGCCACAACAATTATTCTCAATTTATCAGCTTTCCGTTCATGTGAGATCAGATTTTAAAGTTAAATTATAAACTTTACATGGTCAATCATCCTCCTACCTGGTGGATCTTATGAAACCCTATGTGCCTTCCTGTACTCTGCATTCTCCAAACGCAGGATTATTGTGTGTGTGTGTGTGTGTTTGTGAAACTATTTGCTAGCTGATTGTGCAGAGACTTTTAAATCAAGACTTTAGACACATTCTTTCTCTTTAAGATATAATTAAGAGTAATGCATTCAAAAGATACAAAACACTTAGATTCCCTGCACATTTAGATTGGTTTAAATTCAGTGAGTGAAGCTGGGTTCTGGAATTTGAGATTATTATTAAACCTAAAGTTTACAGGATTTAGGGGCATTTATTAGCAGAAATTGAACACAGCATTCATAACCATTGGCTCATTAGTATAATTAACTGTATAATTAGAGATTAGCTATTTGGCTAGCTAGCTAAATAACTAACCTTTGTGTTTTCACAAGCTTAGGCTGACGCCTTCGTTTCTACGTGGGAGCAAGCCCCCTCATGTGGGCCACCATGTGGGACATATTTACTCCACCATTTGCAATTTTGCGCACGGCCAGAAGACTGAAGAAAATAAATAATTAAAAGGAATCAGTGGTTGCTCCTCTTTACAACATGTACAGCTTGCTAACTACTTTAAGAACCCCCATTTTTGTAAAATAGTGGATCATGCATATTGCTTATCACAAGGAAAAGGAAGTAAAACATGAAATTGTGACTAGCGACGGCATAATGCAATCTGCAACCTCACCACTAAATGACACTAAATCCAACACACTGCAGCTTTAAAAGCCTTCTTGACAAACTCAAAGTAATAGCAGCGAACCCATGAAGAGAAATGTTGCTGTCACACACGTACCTTTAGAACGTCCTCACCTCTGGTCCTCTCCTTCAGCAGAAACACTGAGAAAATCCTCTAAAGCTGCCTCACAGGAAGAAAAGCCTCAAAGCATTCTTTCTTTGTCTGCTGACTTGGACAAGAAAATGCATTCTGTTGCATTTTCAATACCGAATTTAACACATTGAGTTTTGTAACATGTCGTGTTCTTTTGGGCCAAAATCCTCTTTGAATTTGGTGGTTTGTGGCATGTCACCATTTTTTAGGACAATCTGTATTATTATTTCAATGTTCATCAAAGGAATGGATGAAAAAGAGATTATTGACATAGTTCATAAACTTAAGGGGGAAAAAAATCAACTAATAGTGACAATTTTGATATGTTTTTGGTTAAAAATATTATTGATTGTATTGTTACGCCCTTAACATATGTCATTAATGACTGGGAAATTTCCCTTTAAAATGAAAATAGCTAAAGTGATACCATTGTTCAAATCTGGTGACAAACATGTTTTTTCAAATTATAGGCCAATCTCCCTCTTACCACAGTTTTCTAAAATTCTGGAAAAGGGATTTGTAATTAGGTTAAATGATTTCTTAGCTAAACATCATATCCTTAGCAAGCAGCAAAACGGTTTTAGGAAAAATTGCACTACTTCACTGGCAGTAATGGATTTTGTTGAACAAATTTCCAACCCAATGTTATGTGTCGGACGCAGCTCGGAGAACCGACCAGCGTTTGAAGGACCCAGTATGAAATAAGCAGAGCACGGTTCAAAGGCTAACTGAATTTAATACATAACAGTGATAATATAATAACAAAAAGGTGCGGCCTGGCGTGGTGCGCTCCCAGCAGTGCTAACGGTCCGGAGCCAGAAGCTGTTTCGGACCCAAGGACCCCGCCGACACCCCCCAGGTGGCCGCAACAACCGAGTCTGTGAAAGAAGGAACCATTATGTGAGTCCACACTCTACACACAGAACACTTAAAGGTGTACAAACAGCAAACACTTCCTGGCTTGATTACTGATCAGCTTCCCAACCTGCAGGCATGGAACATCCAGTTCACAAAACTCCACTGCAGTGGAAGCTGATACATGACTAACAAACAGCTCAATACAATAAGGTGTGAGGGACACCACATTTACTGACTGTATAACTGTTAGTCACAAAATCTAACGTACCTCAGGAAGTGTGCTGACGAGCGTGAAACCTCACCCCCTCCTCTTTCACAGACTGTGCATCAAACCTGGACGTTCTCAGCATCCGCTGCTGATGAGATGGCTCCCGAGACGACGATCTCACCCGTCTGGTCACAAGGTCGAGTCTCTGGCAAATACACACTGCGCACTCCAGTCTTAAATGCCAACATGTTCCAATCCATCCAGATGCACCACAGCTGTGAGTCCTGACGAGTCGCAGGTGATCAGGGTGAGGTCCTGACAGCCTCAGCAACACAGCCACTCAGTCCCAAACGCACGCCACCTGGGAGGAAAACCAAAAGACAGAAACAAACCGGCAGCCAGGCCCCCCCAGCCATATAACAGTACCCCACCCTCACGGGAAGCCTCCCGGCGACCACACACACCTGGCCCAGGAGAAACACCCCCCTCCAGGGACCACGGCTGGAAACCGTGTCCGCGTTCATCCTCCAACAGACTGGTTGAACTGGCTGCATCTTTGCCCTTGTTTCTGACAGTCTCTTAGCACAGGTGTGGCCAGGAGTTCCTACACCTGTGCGGTCAGCCTTTATCCAAACATGTGTAATTAGTCATAAAACAAAACACAGCCACTCAGTCCCAAACGCACGCCACCTGGGAGGAAAACCAAAAGACAGAAACAAACCGGCAGCCAGGCCCTCCCAGCCATATAACACCCAATTGAGAATAGGCAATATGCTGTAGGGGTCTTTTTTGATTTACAGAAAGCATTTGATACTATTGATCATACTTTGCTACTGAACAAATGAAAGATGTATGGTATCAGGGGATTGGCACATGACTGGGGCTACTTGCACAATAGGGATCAGTGTGTCCACATTGATGGGAGAAATTCTGAGTTTTTGAGGATTACATGTGGAGTACCCCAGGGTTCTGTCCTTGGGCCATTGCTGTTTCGTTTGTACATTAATGATATATGTTTGGTTTCCAAGTCTGCTAGTTGCATTTTGTTTGCTGATGATGCAACTGTGTTTTGTAGTGGGGATCATTTGGGACAGCTCCTGGACAAAATGGAGAATGAATTACATAAATTTAAACTGAGGTTCGATTCAAACAAATTATCACTCCATTATGGTAAAACTAAGTGTATCATATTTGGTAATAAGCCCAGGAACGCAAGTAGAAATGTATTATTACATGATATTGAAATTGTAACAAATACAAAATTCATTTCTTCACTTCAGTCAAAGCTTCATTTCAGTCAAAACTTAGTTTTGACATCCTTTCAACAGAAAATGATTTTAGTTTCCCTCCATAATGCAGCGGAGTGAGAAGGCATCCACTCTGTAATGGAGCTCTCAAACTAACCTGATTTTTCTCCGACACACACGAGGCAGCTCAGCTGTGAGATCAATAACCATTAGTCTGATTATGAGTGTCCAAATGGACTGTGCATGTCTGTGTGAGGCGAGTGTCATCACCCTGACAATAAAGATGGATCTGAAGCCTCGTTGTCCACTCACCATCTCTGTAGAGCTGCCTGCCTTCACAGGGGGAGGTGGCTTGTGTTTGGGAGGGCCCCTAGTTGAACAAAACATAAGGAGACATCGATCGCTGGTTTGTTAAGATATCAGACCTTTTCTTTTTGTATAGAGAAGAAAAAGCAGCAGCAAACTGAAAGGTCACAGACAAAACAACAACAAAACACAACATGTGAGGAAATATTAAGCTCTAAAGACCTCACTTTGTGCAATAAAACTGAATTGAGATTATACAAATCGTTCCAGAGGAATTCAGAAGTTACTGTGACAAAGAAACACTTCTACCTGGAGAACAGATTTTGAATGTTTTTTTGTTTTTTTTAAATCAGAACTATTCTCTGAGGAAAAAAACAAATAAATACCAAACACCATCACTGCATTCAGACATTACTTTAACTCAATGTATGATTTTTTTAAAATGAAAAATAACAGGAAAATAAAACTAACCAAATTGATTCTTCGTTACATTTCCACTGTTGGGTGCAAATTTTGCACAACAGCCAACAGGTGGAAAACATGAGCATTTCTGAAGTGAAGAGGCTGATTTTTGACATGATTAATGTCTCAAACAACCATGAGGGGTCCCCAAAACAACTGCAAACAGCCGCCAAACAAACTACTTAGGTCTGTCAAAACAACCAAGAAGGGTCGAACAAGAAGGAACCAAGAACGATCACCAAAACAACAACTAATGGTCACCAAAACATCAACTAAGAAAGGCAGCCAAAACAACCAAAGAACAGCCACCAAATCAATCAAGAATGGTTGCCAAAACAACCAAGGGTCACCAAAACAACCATGAAGGATAGCCAAAACAACCATGATGGGCTGAAAAACAGCCATCAAAATAACCACGAAGGACCGTCAAAACAAACACTAAAGGTTGCAGAAACAACCACAGAAGGCAGTCAAAACAACCATGAAGGGTCACCAAAACAACCACGAAGGGCTGCCAAAACAACCACCAGGGGTTGCCAAAAGAACCATAAAGGGTCACTGAAACAACAACTAAGGGTCACCAAAACAACCACAAAGGTCAATCAAAACAACCATGAAGGGTCACCAAAACAACCACAAAGGTCAATCAAAACAACCACCAGGGGTCACCAAAACAACCACAGAAGGCAGTCAAAACAACCATAAAGGATCACCAAAACAACCCAGAAGGGTCTCCGAAACAACAAATAACGGTCACCAAAATAACCACAGAGGGCAGTCAGAACAACCATGAAGGGTCACCAAAACAACCCAGAAGGGTCTCTGAAACAACAACTAAGGGTCACCAAAATAACCACAGAAGGCAGTCAAAACAACTATGAAGGGTCATTAAACTGAGTTTCTGAGGTGAAGGTTCAGGAGATTAAAGACTTACTCAAAGTCCTCCTGCCGTTTGCGTATGAAGATGATGATGCTGATGATGATGCCGATAACCACGAGGGCACCGAGGATTCCACCGACTATGGCACCTACCGACCCGCCTGAGTCGAGCCTCATTGTTTCTTTTCAGGTGAGACACAAAAACAAGAGAGACAAACAGAGGTTTGTTACAGAATCACCTCAAAATCTGAGCCAGCTGCAGGGTCTGTGTTCTGAAGTTCATGGTTCGAGTCTTTACACCATTTCATTATTAAGTGAGCAAAAGCCGTAGACAAAACGGTCACCTCAATGAAACATCAGAGGGAAGTCTAAGTGAAAATGAAGCGTTCAAGTAATCAGACGTTTCTGTACTTAAGATGCGACACAGAAGAAGTCAAACATCAAGAAATTAACTGAGTTATTGTACAAAAAGCAGCTCAGAGGTCCTCATTCCTTTTCTGCTTCCTCTCATAAACGGCAAAAATGTTTGATGCAGCTGAGACTGAACCTCAAGTCTCACATCAGTAAAATGCCAGAAAAAAACAAACAAACAAAAACCAGGCTAGCGGGTGCATGGCAGCAGCAGTGGCAGCGGCAGCTGTACATCATCGTGTGCATTTATTTCTGGCAGAAACAACAGAGCGGTTTTAACTGGTTCAGTTGTTTGGTTTTCTGTTTTTCAAATCAGCTTCATCAGATGTTAGAGTGCTCGTTTGACAGCGATATGACGGCAGGATAATTAGCTCGATGATTTACACAGACGTAGCTCTTTGATGTTTACATTCCCGCTCAAAGGAAGATTTAGCTTTGAATCCCGCCAACGTTTTAACCACAAAACAACTGCAGTCGAATTACAGAGACATGTGCACATTTCTTTTTTCAGCTTCTGCCATTTTTTCTCAGGGTCAATCCTTCAGATCCGCTACGGATTTGGCAGTTGTTTTACACTGGATGTGCTTCCTGACACAACTCAAGATGTACAAGGTCAACAGAGTGAGTGACGTGACCATGAACCAGTGGTCACACTGAGCACACTGTTTTTAATCATCATCAGTGTCTGTTTTCCGGCCATACAACAATCAGCCTCAAAGGCCCAGAAGAAGAAGAAAGAAGAAGAAGACACATCAAACAAAACACTCCTTAGCTGATAGAGTCACTGTGGAAGTCCACGGACCAGCAGCTAGATTGTGGTGGTGTACCAGATCCGTGGAACACAACCTGATTACTGCCACACTGAAAAACATCTTCACAGGCGTCTGTATATGTGTGAGCAACATAACTGTTTTGATTCATTCTGGATCAGACTTAGAAGGTTTGAAGGTCAGACAAGGAAAAAATAATTTGATTTGGAAGGTCAAATGTTGGCCTGGTGCTCTGTGATTGGTCACTGAATGCAAGTATTGGCAGTGCTCCAGTTATGGAAATTGTGGATGCATTAGGCGCTGGTGGCCTCTACTGGTGGTTGGCTCTCACTGCGGTATTGTATCACTTCCTGTTCCGGAGCACAGCAGTGTTTTGCTGTATCTGTTAGCTGTTTAATCTGCGCAGTTAGATTGATCTAGTTAACTAGATAACGATTTGTTTCACAGTGTAATCTTCACGTGCCTTAACTAAAGCACTCCCTCTGCTGAATCACCTCTAAATTATTTACACATTATTCACTTTGTGTGTTTTTAGGAATCCGCTAGCTTAGCGCAGCTACTAGCTCTTAGCCAGTTTAGCATGGCGGCTTCTCCTGTCTCTCCCGCACTTTTCTGCTCTGGGTGTGAAATGTTTAGTTATTCCTTGGCCTCCTTTAGCAGTAATGGTACGTGTAATAAGTGTAGCTTATTCGTAGCTTTGGCGGCCAGGCTGGGCGAATTGGAGGCTCGGCTCCACACCTTGGAAAATCCTACAGCTAGCCAGGCCCCTGTAGTCGGTGCGGACAAGGTAGCTTAGCCGCCGTTAGTTCCCCTCCAGCGGATCCCGAGCAGCCGGGAAAGCAGGCCGACTGGGTGACTGTGAGGAGGAAGCATAGTCCTAAACAGAAGCCCCGTGTACACCGCCAACCCGTTCACATCTTTAACCGTTTTTCCCACTCGGCGACACACCCGCCGTGGAACAAACTCTGGTTATTGGCGACTCTGTTTTGAGAAATGTGAAATAAGCGACACCAGCAACCATAGTCAATTGTCTTCCGGGGGCCAGAGCAGGCGACATCAAAGGAAATTTGAAACTGCTGGCTAAGGCTAAGCGTAAATTTGGTAAGATTGTAATTCACGTTGGCAGTAATGACACCCGGTTATGCCAATCGGAGGTCACTAAAATTAACATTGAATCGGTGTGTAACTTTGCAAAAACAATGTCGGACTCTGTAGTTTTCTCTGGGCCCCTCCCCAATCGGACCGGGAGTGACATGTTTAGCCGCATGTTCTCCTTGAATTGCTGGCTGTCTGAGTGGTGTCCAAAAAATTGAGGTGGGCTTCATAGATAATTGGCAAAGCTTCTGGGGAAAACCTGTTAGGAGAGGCGGCATCCATCCCACTTTGGATGGAGCAGCTCTCATTTCTAGAAATCTGGCCAATTTTCTTAAATCCTCCAAACCGTGACTATCCAGGGTTGGGACCAGGAAGCAGAGTTGTAGTCTTACACACTTCTCTGCAGCTTCTCTCCCCCTGCCATCCCCTCATTACCCCATCGCCATAGAGACGGTGCCTGCTCCCAGACCACCAATAACCAGCAAAAATCTATTTAAGCATAAAAATTCAAAAAGAAAAAATAATATAGCACCTTCAACTGCACCACAGACTAAAACAGTTAAATGTGGTCTATTAAACATTAGATCTCTCTCGTCTAAGTCCCTGTTAGTAAATGATATAATAATTGATCAACATATTGATTTATTCTGCCTTACAGAAACCTGGTTACAGCAGGATGAATATGTTAGTTTAAATGAGTCAACACCCCCGAGTCACACTAACTGTCAGAACGCTCGTAGCATGGGCCGGGGTGGAGGATTAGCAGCAATCTTCCACTCCAGCTTATTAATTAATCAAAAACCCAGACAGAGCTTTAATTCATTTGAAAGCTTGACTCTTAGTCTTGTCCATCCAAATTGGAAGTCCCAAAAACCAGTTTTATTTGTTGTTATCTATCATCCACCTGGTCGTTACTGTGAGTTTCTCTGTGAATTTTCGGACCTTTTGTCTGACTTAGTGCTTAGCTCAGATAAGATAATTATAGTGGGCGATTTTAACATCCACACAGATGCTGAGAATGACAGCCTCAACACTGCATTTAATCTATTGTTAGACTTGATTGGCTTTGCTCAAAATGTAAATGAGTCCACCCACCACTTTAATAATACCTTAGATCTTGTTCTGACTTATGGCATGGAAATTGAAGACTTAACAGTATTCCCTGAAAACCCCCTTCTGTCTGATCATTTCTTAATAACATTTACATTTACTCTGATGGACTACCCAGCAGTGGGGAATAAGTTTCATTACAGTAGAAGTCTTTCAGAAAGCACTGTAACTAGGTTTAAGGATATGATTCCTTCTTTAATGTTCTCCAATGCCATATACCAACACAGGGCAGAGTAGCTACCTAAACTCTGTGAGTGAGATAGATTATCTCGTCAATACTTTTATATCCTCATTGAGGACAACTTTGGATGCTGTAGCTCCTCTGAAAAAGAGAGCCTTAAATCAGAAGTGCCTGACTCCGTGGTATAACTCACAAACTCGCAGCTTAAAGCAGATAACCCGTAGGTTGGAGAGGAAATGGCGTCTCACTAATTTAGAAGATCTTCACTTAGCCTGGAAAAAGAGTCTGTTGCTCTATAAAAAAGCCCTCCGTAAAGCTAGGACATCTTACTACTCATCACTAATTGAAGAAAATAAGAACAACCCCAGGTTTCTTTTCAGCACTGTAGCCAGGCTGACAAAGAATCAGAGCTCTATTGAGCCAAGTATTCCTTTAACTTTAACTAGTAATGACTTCATGACTTTCTTTGCTAATAAAATTTTAACTATTAGAGAAAAAATTACTCATAACCATCCCAAAGACATATCGTTCTCTTTGGCTGCTTTCAGTGATGCCGGTATTTGGTTAGACTCTTTCTCTCCGATTGTTCTGTCTGAGTTATTTTCATTAGTTATTTCCTCCAAACCATCAACATGTCTTTTAGACCCCATTCCTACCAGGCTGCTCAAGGAAGCCCTACCATTAATTAATGCTTCGATCTTAAATATGATCAATCTATCTTTATTAGTTGGCTATGTACCACAGGCTTTTAAGGTGGTAGTAATTAAACCATTACTTAAAAAGCCATCACTTGACCCAGCTATCTTAGCTAATTATAGGCCAATCTCCAACCTTCCTTTTCTCTCAAAAATTCTTGAAAGGGTAGTTGTAAAACAGCTAATTGATCATCTGCAGAGGAATGGTCTATTTGAAGAGTTTCAGTCAGGGTTTAGAATTCATCATAGTACAGAAACAGCATTAGTGAAGGTTACAAATGATCTTCTTATGGCCTCAGACAGTGGACTCATCTCTGTGCTTGTTCTGTTAGACCTCAGTGCTGCTTTTGATACTGTTGACCATAAAATTTTATTACAGAGATTAGAGCATGCCATAGGTATTAAAGGCACTGCGCTGCAGTGGTTTGAATCATATTTATCTAATAGATTACAATTTGTTCATGTAAATGGGGAATCTTCTTCACAGACTAAGGTTAATTATGGAGTTCCACAAGGTTCTGTGCTAGGACCAATTTTATTCACTTTATACATGCTTCCCTTAGGCAGTATTATTAGACAGCATTGCTTAAATTTTCATTGTTACGCAGATGATACCCAGCTTTATCTATCCATGAAGCCAGAGGACACACACCAATTAGCTAAACTGCAGGATTGTCTTACAGACATAAAGACATGGATGACCTCTAATTTCCTGCTTTTAAACTCAGATAAAACTGAAGTTATTGTACTTGGCCCCACAAATCTTAGAAACATGGTGTCTAACCAGATCCTTACTCTGGATGGCATTACCCTGACATCTAGTAATACTGTGAGAAATCTTGAAGTCATTTTTGATCAGGATATGTCATTCAATGCGCATATTAAACAAATATGTAGGACTGCTTTTTTGCATTTGCGCAATATCTCTAAAATTAGAAAGGTCTTGTCTCAGAGTGATGCTGAAAAACTAATTCATGCATTTATTTCCTCTAGGCTGGACTACTGTAATTCATTATTATCAGGTTGTCCTAAAAGTTCCCTGAAAAGCCTTCAGTTAATTCAAAACACAAGTATTCACACTCTTTGCTCATTACTTTAGGGACATTTATAAAAATTCTAAAATCTGACTGTGAATTCAGAAAGAACATGAAAAAACCCTTTAAAATGACACAAAAATCAAGGAAATCATGGGTGTTTTTTGTGTGCTGGGAATCAAGCTTGTTTTCCTGGCCATAATGAATAGATGAAACAATAGGGCCTTTGTGACAGAGTTGTACTTGTTCCTTCATATTTTTTCTCATAACTTCCTTAATATCCAAGATATTGCCATGAAATTTTCAAGAATGATGGATTACCACCTCTCATTCATTCTCCTTCATTTTAAATGGTATATCATCTCAACACTGGCAGTCACTGGATTTTGGCGATCGACCAGAATTTTTGTGAAATGGCCAACCCTTCTGAAATTCAGGAAAAATTAAGAGAAATTCTTACTCTTTATTCCCTATACATTATTTTTTAATCCCTATTCTTCCTTCTGGTACAATTTAAGTGACTTTGACGAAGCAAAAACAAGAAATCAGGTAACTTCTCTCTCCGATTGCCTCTGACGAAAATTCGAACACGAGGTGGGAGCTGGGTAATTCTTGTACGTCACTGACCTAAAAATAGATCAGGATATCCTTCCAACAGCCAACAGCAACGCGAATCGCAGGGAATTCCCTGTGTGACTCCCGGAAATGCGGTCACATGCAATTATGCATAACCTAATCGAGGCACTGGCCTACTTGTCCACATCCCTAAGTACTTTGTTGATGCACCTTTGGGAGCAGCCTCAAGTCTTCTTGACTATGATGCCACAAGCTTCGTGCACCTATCTTTGAGCAGTTTTCTTCATTCTCTTTGCAGCACCTTTCAAGCTCCATCAGGTTGGATAGAGAGCATCGGTGCACATCCATTTTCAGATCTCTCCAGAGATGTTCAGTAAGATTTAGGTTTGGGCTCTGGCTGGGCCACTCAAGGACATTCACACAGTTGTCCTGAAGCCACTCCTTTGATATCTTGGATATGTCCTTAGGGTCATTGTCATG
The DNA here is from genome assembly GCF_902500255.1 of Thalassophryne amazonica. Classification (NCBI taxonomy): domain Eukaryota; kingdom Metazoa; phylum Chordata; class Actinopteri; order Batrachoidiformes; family Batrachoididae; genus Thalassophryne; species Thalassophryne amazonica. The sequence continues at coordinate 17,560,234 of NC_047122.1, forward strand.
CTGAGAGTTGAACTGTTGCCCTAGTCTGAGGTCAAGAGCGCTCTGGAGCAGGTTTTCATCCAGGATGTCTCTGTACATTGCTGCATAACTGGTGATATAAAATACAAAACTTGTGCACTATGCACAATTTCTCCAAACACACCCAGAGAAGCCTCGAACTTTTGGGTTGTCTTGGGTGTCTTGGTGGCTTTCCACACTCTCCTTCTTGCACACTCTGTTTTTGAGAACGGTCTGCTCCACACAGATTTACCACAGAGTGTCATACTGTTTGTATTTCTTCATAATTGATGTAAATAAAGTCCAAGTCATATTCAGTGACTTGGAAAAGTTTAATGTATCCATTCCCTGACTTGTCTGAAGAAAACTGGTAAAACTGATTATTTACAGGTATTATACCAAAGCAGTGATTGTGCCCAAGTGGTTAGTGAACTTGCTTTCAGTGTGGAAGGTTCCCAGGTCAAACCCCACCCCCACCACGTTGCTCCATGTAATGTGGAGTTGTGTCTGGAAGGGCATCTGGCGTAACACTTGTGACAATTCAACATGTGGATCCACCTTGGATTTGCTGTTGCGACCTCAAGTGCAAAACAAGGGAGCAGCTAAAGGGTCTTACTTTTACTGTACCAAAGTGTTCCATCTTGTTGTCATCGTCATTAAGTTGTAAAGATTTGCTTTTATATTGAGAAGCCTGATTTACTTTTTGTTATATATATATATATATATATATATATATATATATATATATATATATATATATATATATATATATATATATATATATAGCACTGTTGCCTCACAGTGAGAGGGTTGTCGATTCCCGTGGCCTTTCTGTGTGGAGTTTGCATGTTCTCCCCGTGTTTGCGTGGGTTTCCTCCGGGTGCGCCGGTGTCCTCCCACATCCAAAGACATGCGGGTTAGGTGGATTGAGATCTTTAAAATTGTCCGTAGGTGTGTGTGTGGGTGTGTCTGTGTTTGTTTGTCTATTTGTGGCCCTGCGACAGACTAGTGTCCTGTCCTGGGTGTACCCCGACTGCTGGGATAGGCTCCAGCCCCCCGCAACATATGGGGAATTCAGAATTGCTGTTTTGACGAATTGGTAGCAAATACACTCACGGTTATTATCAAACACTAATATAAGACCTATACAGCCTTTCTGTTGGTCATGTCATCTATGACTCAAGGTCATAACTGTTTAAGTCAAACATTTTGGAGCCAACTCAGATTAAAGTTGGTGGAAGAGTTGTGTGTTCGTCGACAACAAAGTGGTTCAGTTTCGGAAGGCACTGATCAAAAATCAGAGTGACAGAGAAACAGATATCACGATTTCACTGAATCACAAAGAAATCGTTTGCATAAACTTGTGTCAAACATTTAATACGTGGGTGTTTCCGCCTCCTCACTCACCCTCTTTTCCATCACATCATCCTTAAATCTCCTGTTGCACTTTCACCCTGTGGGTCACAGTGACCTGTGATAACCACAAATCTCCAGACTATCAAATGTCCCTCGATGCCGTGGCATTTTGCATTTTCTGAGTATTTTATGATTATTTCTCCATCGCTGTCATTAGCGCTGTGGCGGGATGATGGTCACACTTCTCTCTCGACTTACTCAAAGCCATTTGTGGTGCATCGTGAAAAGTCTGCAGACATGTTTAAGTCGAAGTCTGACACGACGTGTTATGAGCTCATGACAGGTTGCCAGCGAGAGGATAATCATTTCTATCTGAATATTTCTGGTGTTGCTCGTGGCCACCAGTGACATATGAGGGCGACTTTGTGTGACCGACCCTTGACCTTTAACAAGAACCCTCATTTTTGCGTATCCTAAAAGAAGGCAAAGCAGCATGAATCCCCGCTGCCAAAGAAGCAAAAACATGAAAGGAAACAAAATGCAATGGCAAAATGCAATCTGCAACCTCACTACTAGATGGAACCAAATCATGTACAATGTAGCTTTAACAAATTGAATAAATACAGTAAACCATCACAGTAATTGGCCAATAATATTCAGGGATTTAAGTTGGCCTAACTGCAGCTTTCTATGGGCAAGTTTTGGTGCTTTTCTAATACATTCATCATGAACTTGGCTGACAGTGTGAAAAATCAGCTTTAACAGCTGCAGCTCTAATCATCATACACAGTGCAGGAAAAAAATCCCAAATATTTACATGCTCATGTTTGCAAATTTAATTTTTCATGTCTTATTTCCGCCAATGAAGCTGGAGGAGGTTATGTTTTCGCCTCTGTCTGTCTGGTTGTGAACAGACTGTAACCCACAATTTTTCATATTTCATTGTGAAATTTTTTACTGAAGATTCATATTCTCATAGGCAAGATCTGATTCACTTTTCAATTTCATAGGTCAAAGGGCAAAGTCCTTTGACCTATGAAATTGTTCAGGGACTGGCACCTCCCTACCTAGCTGACCTAATTCAACCTTACGTACCGGCCCGGGCTTTGCGTTCTCAGGGTGCAGGACTACTTTGTGTCCCTAGGGTGAATAAAAAGTCTGTGGGTCATAGGGCTTTCTGTTATCGTGCCCCTGGTCTGTGGAATGATCTCCCTGCGTCAATCAAACAGTCAGATTCTGTGGAGACTTTCGAGTCCAGGCTTAAGACGCACTTATTTTCCCTTTTGTATGGCTAGCATACTGGCATAGTATAGTTTTACGCTTTTTACTCTTGTCATTAATTTTATTAGGAAACAGAGCGTGCCGTGGCCTCAACTTTACCTAAATGCTGGGTCTTTTAGTGAAGCTTAGGGCTAGTGGCTGGCGAACAACTTAGTATTTCCTGTTTTGTTGTTTAATACTGACAAATTATACTGTATTTCTTGTCCTTCTGATGCCTGACTCTGTTTTTTTTTTCTCTCTGTTTAAGGTGCAGCTCCATCCAGAGATGGGTGTGGTATTTGTGCTGGAGACCCTCCTGTCCTGTGCACCAACAGCATTTCCTGTACATTTGTTTTGTGAATTGTTTCTTTGAATTTTTGAATTTGAATTTGTAATTTATATCTGTCGTATGGTCCAAGCAGAGGGTCACCCCTTTGAGTCTGGTCAGCTTGAGGTTTCTTCCTCAGAGGGAGTTTTTCCTTACCACTGTTGCTCTGGGGGTTAGTAAGGTTAGACCTTACTTGTGTAAAGCGCCTTGAGGCAACTCTATTGTGATTTGGTGCTACATAAATAAAATAAAAATAAAAAAGTCAGGAAAACTCTTGGAAAAATCCTATCTTTAACATTGAACTAATATTCAAAAATTCATCTCTGTCAAAAAAGATCAAATTTCTTTCACATTTGACAGCATTATGTAGGACTGTATCCTTTATGGCCTGACAAAGTTTGATCCCGATCTGATCCAGATTACAGATTTTGTAGCCATTTAAATTTAACACTGAAACCCCCATTTAATGTATATTTTAGATTATATCTTAATCAAACATGCCCCAATCCCTCTCCTAGTTGAAAGTGAGGTGCAGACTGGCACTCATTATCACCTGACAAAGTTTGATCCCGATCTGATCCGGAATGTGTATTTTGTAGATATTTGAATTTAATACTGAAAAGCCCATTTGGTGTACATTTTACATTATATCTCAATCAAAAATGTCTCAATCACTCTCATTTGTGACAATGAGGTGGAAATTGTCACTCTCAAAGAATAGACTAAGTTTGATCTGCATCTGATCCGTACTGCGGATTTACTGGATATTTGATTTTAACACTGAAAAGCCCTTTTGATCTATATTTTGTATTATATTTTAGTCACTTTGACCTCGAAATTTTTTCCAAGGTAAATCTGGAGTTTGAGGAACGTTTCGCTTTTAGTTGCTTATGTGCATTATCCGGTGTCATGGATAACGCACATAAGACAACAGAAAACAAGACACAGCAAACAAAAATTAACAAAATAACAAAAATCGATGTTTGCAGCAAGTCTTGGCCTGGGTCTTGGGAGTCAACATGTGGGTCTTGTGGGTCAAGGTCTTGGAGGGAACCAACTATAGCCATTTCATTGTGCAGTTCATGTTTGCAGTTGGGTTTCTCTGACATGGACTTTAAATCAGTTTCCACTTTTGTCAAAAATCAGTTTCGCAGGAGGTGGCACTAAGACTATTCTTTTGAAAAACCCCATTTGAATATATGGTAATGAGCTAACTGAGCATCTTCTGAGCTGAAATACTCTGCAAAGAAGATTCTAGATACAAACTAGAAGCACTCAGAGTACAAACATCCACCAAGGCCATGGGGTCACTGACGCCATAACATCTACACGCCGTGGAATCATTGAACCTAAAAAAGTCTAACAATGATGTTTGCTCAGTAGTAAAAAAAAGTTTCATCTGCTGTGACTGGATAGCATGTATCCTTAGCGCTTGGCATCACAATTTATTGCAACTTGCACCTTTCACAGAAGCTACTGTCATCTGAGCACTGATATTGATATTGCATGTGCTTATAGACAAAAACAAATAAGAGAAAAAATTGAATTTATTATTCATCTAAACTGCAAATATATGAAATTTTTAACATTTATGAAACACTTCTCTAAACAAGGCCATAGGGTCACTGACCCTAAAGAGATTCCCTCCTTGGCACAGTGATCTATTCAACAATTCAGTGTTACAACCAAAACTATGATACATACACTTTTCTTTCCTTTATATTTGACATCCTTGACCATGAAAACATACCACTAGAACTTGGAATCACTTTTATGTCTTTATTAGTTCAAAAGTTATTGTATAAAAACAATTTTTCGGTAATGGTGGTTTTCTTCTGGATCTAGCTCCATAACATTTGAAGCTACATCAAATCTGATGAGAACTTACTGAATCAGAACAGATTCAGCTACAATTTGGTGTTAGTTGTGCATCTCTAGCTTCATTTGTCACCTCACACTGACACATTTTCTATTTTCCCTATATTTTTGCATATTCCGGATCACCAGATCCGGAATCCAGATCCGATCATCACCAAACTTTGTTGTTTGATAGAACATTTGACTATGTTACACCCTAATTTTTTTTCAAGCCTTTCTGCCTTGTTTTTGTTGCGTTAGAAACTAGAATGTCAAAATTTCCCCTATCCCGCAATGGTGAAGAATCCTTTAAAAAACTCCTGGATCCAGATCGTGATCCGGATCACCACTAAAATTTAATCACTTGTTCCTCTTGTCATTTCCAACCACTCCACAAAATTTCATCAAAATCCGTTCAAAATGTTTTGAGTTATCCTGCTGACAGACAGACAAACAAACAAATGCGACCGAAAACATAACCTCCTTGGCGGAGGTAAATATAGCACATTCTTTGCACATAGTAGCGTGATTTTGCTGTATGAGTGTATGTACAGGAGGGGTCAGATTGTTCAGCACATTCTCCCTCAGATGGACATGTCCATATTTCTGAGAACGTAATTCAACCATGAAATCTGTATTTGTAAAATAATACATCCCCTAATTTAAGTGACACACATTGGGTGTAGGTCACAGTTGGGTCCAAGAGGTGGCACCCTGTTACAAGTTTCTGGAGTCTCTGGTTTCCAGACAAGCAGGACGGAGAAAGAGATCAAACATAAAGAGAGATGGAAGAAAAGAGAGGTACAACCAAAGGAGAGAGTGGAAAAGGAAGGAAAACAAGGTGGGAGGAAACAGAGGAGCGCAGTGGAGGTCAGGGAGAAAAGAGGTCAAAAGAGACGAATGAGGTCAGAGGAGAGGTAGAAAACAAAGAAGAGAGAGAAAGTGTGCAGGAGTTAAAGGAAAAGGGAGGTGGAGGAGGAGAGGAGTACAAGCATTTCACTCACAGCTGTTAAAGCACAAATAAATTGGAACTGAAGCAAGCTCCGCCCCCTTTTACTTGGGCTCAATAGTCCCGGGAGAAATTTAATAACATCACCAGCAACCTATTCTGTAAATAATCATAAAACACACAAAAAACGTAATAATTTACACTGTGCAGTTTTAAAGATGGGAACAAGTCAGGTTTAATTTTGTTCCATTTAAGCTAATTTAGAGCGAATGTCGAGGACCCAGGTGAGACTCGTGTATTTCAGGTCAGGTCTGGGAGCACACTCAGGTGCTGCGTGTCAACACATCTGACACAACACGGAACCGCCTCGGGTCGTGGATGGCAACCACCCAAGGAGGCAAACAAACCATCCCACCTCACCAAAATACCCATCTATCTGCAGCAGCCAGGTCAAAAATGGGCGTGTCCCTGACCTTCTCCAGCTGTTGGCATCATCAACACTGAGGCACCTGCATGTGGATCATGTCCAGAGACATGAGCCACATGACTACAATGTGGTAGCTGATGTTCCCAAACAATACAGGTGATCTCCTGAGGAACTGCTCACAGAACACAACTTTTACTGGAAAGAAATGTTGTTCTTGATGATACTGTTACAACCTCTGTCTTTGTATAACCCATTTTCATTGTTTTCCCTTTATTTATGCCTTGTTCTTTGCCTTCAGGGTTAAAGTTTATGAGTTTTGAGGGTTAAAGTCTCACCCTTGGCCTTGCAGATCAAACTCTTGGGCTAGGTCTTGGGGGTCAACATCTGGATATGGTCCTTAAAAATCAAAGTCTTAGCCTTGGGCTTGAGGGGTCAATGCCTTCACCTAGATCTTGGAAGTCAACATCTGGACGTGGGCCTTGAGGGTCAAAGTTGTAGCCTGGGTCTTTTGAGTAAACATCTTGACAAGAGCCTTGAGGGATAAGAGCTTGGCCTGGATTTTCACTACCACACTGTGACATAAAGCAGTTTTACTCAACCATGTCTACTGACGAAGCTCCAAAAACAGATCAGCATCCATAAGACCAGGCAGTTCTTGGCAGTTTTTGGCTCCTCCGGGCCGTCTTAGGGATCAAACACCGTTGTTAACGCCAGTGCTAGGGGCCATGGCTTAGTTCCGGCTTCACCGGGAATTGTCGAAAAAATTATTCAACATGTCGAATAATTCCGGGAGCACTCCCTGAGAATTCGCGTGACAACAGAGACAACGCGAACAACTGCGTTTGATACTTTTTAATCGCCGTTTCATCCTGTCCGTTCCTGTAGTGCCGCAGTTTACACCGCCGTTGTATCCCTAATCAACGGCGTATAAAATGGAGATAGAGCCCACATCGGCGTACACAACAGCATTTTAACCAACGACAGAGGCAGACAAAACGGCGGCGCTAGTGGACAGTACGCCGATCTAAACGCCACCTCCCGGTTAAAACGGCGTTCCAAACGGCCAATAGGCAGCGGTCAGTATAAAAACGCTAGCGCGCTGCATGCAGGCCTCTCACTCGCGGCCAGCTCCAGATATTTTTGCAGAGAAGCTCCAGTATGCCTCCTAAAAGAAAGTTGGCAGCGGCAAGGACTTAAAGAAGAAGGAAACCAAGAGGTCTGGTTCAGAAGCAGAGGGGAGGCCTGTGGTGGAGACGGAGCAACACGTTGAGGAGGGGGAAAGGAAGGAGAAGAAAAGGCTGAGGATGATCTCCCTCCCCCTGCAGTGACAGAGGCATGTATTCCTGCTGCTTCAGCCTATTATACTCTGGGGGCGGTGCCTATATGCAAATGATCCTGGAATAACGCAGGATTTGCCTGGATAAAAACATGGGTATTAACCAGCGGTACACAGGGCATTATCGGTGGCAGCAGAACATCGCCGTTCTCACGCACGTCTTAACCTGTGATTGTAAAGGATAGAACTGGGTATTAACCCCCGTTGCCGGATACTATGGCGTCAAAACGCCGCTTTATTACGCGGATTTAGCGGCGTTTTATCCGCCTATTTGTGGATAGTACGGCGGTCAAAACACCAGCGAAATGCTCCACCCCTTTCCACCGTGAAAACAGCTGGAACTACCGCGAACTTCAGTCTACTTACTACCCGCCGACAAAACCGTCTATGTGTAAACGGGGCTTTATGGTCCCTGATTTTAAATAAGGCTCAATCACGATTTAGATCCTGCTAAATGTTTTAGTTCTGTTCGCCACGTTTTATGCTGCAGCTGCTGATTGTTTTCATTATTACTCTGATTATTTTCAGAATTCATTTAGTGTGTAAAATGTCACATATTTGTGAAAATTTTCATTGACTTTAAAATGTTTCATTCATAAATGGTCCCAAAATATGAAGAGAATTGAACTGACAATGATGTAAATGGGAGAAAAGCAGGAAATCCTGGTTTTAAAACTGAAACATGAAAAAGTTTAACTTTTTTTTCTGAGACGAGTTTAATTATTTAACTACAGACTGTAGCTATTAATTTAATTTTTAAATGATGGTGGTGGTATTTATTTATTTAAAATTTGTATTTATTTCTTGTCATGTTTGGTGCCATTGTTAATGCAAAATTATTTATTTACAGCTTATTTCAAAAGTTATTTTGGAAATAAAGAGAACTACACTGACAAATTCTGAATTATTGTTCATATGGTGGGGGGCGCACCACAAAGCATTTGCGCTTAGGGCACCCAAATGGCGAGCACCGGCCCTGCATGTAGTTTGTTGAACTGCAGCAGGAAATTAGAACCAAAAGATTAAATCTAAAAAAGATTTTAAAAATGTTGGTGATTTTCTCCCACACGTCACAATGTTGGAGGAAACATCCGACGGCTCGGGACTCTTTCCCACATGTGTGCAAACACCTTGTTTGACAAATCTACAACGAGCTCAACCACAAACTTCACTTTCATTCACTTTCATCCGAGTTGAACGTTTCAATTTTTTCGTCTGCAAGTCAGCACGACTTCTTGCTGGAGTTGTAGAATATTTATTAAAATGATCAAACATTTAAAGTGTTAAAATCAATAACCCAGGCGTCGGAGTTCATGCTAACAGACGCTCATTTCTGCTTAGCTCTTTAGTCAAATCCATTATTCATGCCGACACTCAGGAGCAAGACACCTGCATCTGTAGATATGACGTTTTTATCTATGTGATGCTCAGACGGTGAGGAGGTGCCACTCTGTCACATGCAATTTAAAAGGAAGGTGAAAAACCAGCGCTGCATGATGCTCTCATATGAAATGCATGTGTGTGGGCCGTATTAGCTAGCAGAGAAACACGCTCTGCCTCAGGCCTGCACTTAATAATCTCCCTGACACACAACATGCTAAAAAAAAAAAAACAGCCTCACAAACTCAATCTCGCATTGCAGCAAAGCATGCGCTTTAAGCACACTTTAGTTCTAACATTTAAACTGATTGTTTCCATTGGAGCCGTTAATATTTGACCATGCTAACACAAACAGTGAAGCAACAAAACTAGATACAAGATGATGCAGCAACAAAACCACACAAGACGATGCAAAGCATCTGAATCCTGCCATATTCCTCACAGAGCATATTTTTAGAGTGCATAACGCTTTTAGAGTGCAAAACAGTTTTAGACCGCATAACGCTTTTAGCGTGCATAACGTTTTTAGAGTGCATTAACGCTTGTAGACAGCATAACACTTTTAGAGTACATAACGCTTTTAGAATGCACAATGAATTTAGAGCACATAATGCTTTTAGAATGCAAACTGGTTTTAGAGTACTTAACGCTTTTAGCGTACACAACGGTTTTAGAGTGCATAACGCTTTTAGCGTGCACAATGCTTTTAGCGTGCATAACGCTTTTAGCATGCACAACGGTTTTAGACTGCATAACGCTTTTAGCGTGCACAACGGTTTTAGACCACATAACGCTTTTAGCATGCATAACGCTTGTAGAATGCATAATGCTTTTAGAGTACATAACGCTATTAGAAGCACAACGAATTTAGAGCACATAACGCTTTTAGCATGCACAACGGTTTTAGAGCACATAACGCTTTTAGTGTGCATAACGCTTTTAGCGTGCATAACGCTTTTAGTGCGCATAACGCTTTTAGCACGCATAACGCTTTTAGAGTGCATAATGCTTTTAGCGCGCATAACGCTTTTAGCGCGCATAACGCTTTTAGCACGCATAACGCTTTTAGAGTGCATAATGCTTTTAGCGTGCATAACGCTTTTAGAGTGCATACTTGAGCCAAAACCTCTCTGCAACTACCTCTGTGAGGACGCCCACACTTCACCTGGCTGTGGTAGATACACGGTGGTGATGAACCTGGGTGGTTGCCATCCAGGATTCATGGTGGTTCTGTTTATTGGCATACACAGTGATGCAGCACATGATCCCAGACCTGAGGTAAGGTTAGGGTTAGGCATATTCGTGCAATGTTTTGCAAAACCCAGATCATACGTTTTTGAGTAATCCTGGTAAAAATCAAGACACCGGCAGTGAAAACCTCGTCTGCAGAGGTGATAAAGATTCTGTCCATTCCTCACTTCTTGAGCTGTCATGTGACTGCAGACATGGGACTGGATCGCTCCAGGTAGATCTGTTTGTTCTGCAGTGCACATTCGGGTGACAGATACCAGCACCTGTAGTTCACCAGCATCTTCATGCATGGAAATAATATCCACACTGGCTTCTCAAATCATCCCATCATCAGGCCACGCCCACTGTGTGCTGCCTGCAGTGACATCAATGACATTTAATGCAGAAACACTGAAAATGCATCAGCAACCACTGATCAGCTACAGGTCAGGTAGCAGCCGAGCTGCGTACGTCGCAGACTCGGGCGACGGGGCGGCGTGTTGTTGCAAACCCACAATGTGGCCAAGAAGACGACGATCTGCATTCCGACATGTAACTTTGCGCTGCTAACTCTCAGTTTGATGAAGATCAGAAGCTCTCGAGCCCTTTATGGGCTCAACTGATGCCATTTATTTTTCTGTCATTTTCTCAGCGACCTCGTGAGCCTGAATGTGATATGACATGCAACTGTGATGCAGGATGGCAGCATCTGATGGACTTATCAGGTTCAGCTTTGGAGATTTGATTTTATTCAAGGCAAATCCTGCATGCGCACAAACCAACAGCAAACAGACAAACTTCCTTTCTCTCCCCTGTCCCTGAACGCCACAGTGCTCGTCAACATCTTAGCGGGATGATGAGACGCTAGAAGGACTGAGGAAGAAGTAGTAGTGGGGCTTTGGATAGGAATGGAGAGACACGAGCGGAATGTATATTGAAAGGTGAAGGAGACTTTGCGGTTTGAGGTAAGAATGGAGGGATGCTGCAGAGGAGGATGTGATAGGAGTGTTAGTTGCCGACGGAAAAGAGATTTTAAAGGTCTAAACACTCCTCAGGGAGGCCATGAGTGACACTGGAACAAGAACTGCCTCTCCTCACGCTTTCTCATCATCCTTGTCTTTCCTCCATCTTCATGTCATTCTCTCCAGCTTTTTCTCCAGACTCAGCTGTTTACTGCTCAGAAAAGCTTCTTCCTTCCCAATTTCTACATGTTTGTCACATACACAGTACATTTTGCAGAGTAAAATATACTCTACCAAGATAACCTTTGATCCCAGTCCAAACAGAGTTAAAGACACTCTATTATAGAGTGAAATCAGCTCTCCACTGAAAAAAGAACCAACTTAAAAAAGCATTACAATGGGTAAAACCTGAATGAATTAATTTTTTTGAAGTTAGGTTCGCAAGTTAGATCAACTCTAAGCGTAAGTTCAAACAACTTAATTCATTCAGGTTCTGCCAATTGTAATGCTTTTTAAAGTTGGTTCAACTATTCCCCTTTTTCAGTGTACCGTCTTGTCAAATCAAGTTCAAACAACTTAATTCATTGAGGTTTTGCCAATTGTAATGCTTTGTTAAGTTGGTTCAACTATTCCCTTTTTTCAGTGTACCATCTTGTCAAATCAAGTTCAAACAACTTAATTCATTCAGGTTTTGCCAATTCTAATGCTTTGTTACGTTGGTTCAACTATTTCCTTTTTTCAGTGTACCATCTTGTCAAATCAAGTTCAAACAACTTAATTCATTCAGGTTCTGCCAATTGTAATGCTTTGTTAAGTTGGTTCAACTATTCCCCTTTTTCAGTGTACCATCTTGTCAAATCAAGTTCAAACAACTTAATTCATTCAGGTTTTGCCAATTCTAATGCTTTGTTACGTTGGTTCAACTATTTCCTTTTTTCAGTGTACCATCTTGTCAAATCAAGTTCAAACAACTTAATTCATTCAGGTTCTGCCAATTGTAATGCTTTGTTAAGTTGGTTCAACTATTCCCCTTTTTCAGTGTACTATCTTGTCAAATCAAGTTCAAACAACTTAATTCATTCAGGTTTTGCCAATTCTAATGCTTTGTTACATTGGTTCAACTATTCCCTTTTTTCAGTGTACCATCTTGTCAAATCAAGTTCAGACAATTTAATTCATTCAGGTTCTGCCAGTTGTAATGCTTTTTAAAGTTGGTTCAACTATTCCCCTTTTTCAGTGTACCGTCTTGTCAAATCAAGTTCAAACAACTTAATTCATTCAGGTTTTGCCAATTCTAATGCTTTGTTACACTGGTTCAACTATTCCCTTTTTCCGTGTACCATCTTGTCAAATCAAGTTCAACCACTTAATTCTTTCAGGTTCTGCCAATTGTAATGCTTTTTAAAGTTGTTCAACTATTCCCTTTTTTTCAGTGTACTGTCTTGTCAAATCAAGCTTTTCTACTGCAATAAGTGTCATTCACAGCATGATAGAGTTGACTTTACACTCTGATAGAATTTAGCACTGTGATAGAGTATATTTAAATGTAGTCCTGGCAGAGTATATATTTTACTCTTTTTTTCAGATAGAACTGAAAAGAACAGACAGGAAAAGAAAGAAACTGACAAGTTCATTTTAGAGCTTGTCCTGGTGTCACCGGCAATTCTGCTAAGAGTCCCCACCACCACCACCAAGATCCAGCCCCCCTGCCCCCCAATCTACTGACAAACAGCCAAACGAGCTCCTTCTCTCCCATTAATTGGCTCTGAAAACACAAAGTGACACATTTAAAGAGCAAATCTATTATCCGTACAGTGAGCCACAGTGGAGTCTTTGCCTGAGCTTTGGGGCTTAGCACCTTGACCCAGACCTTGAAGGAAAGAAATTTAATATAAGATAAAAATGAAAAGAAGAGGCTGTGGCTGCCACCAGATCTACACTTTGGAAAAGAAAGAAACTGAAAGAAACAACATTCATTTTGAGCTCCATGTTGAGTTTCAATACATTTCCAATTAATTGCTCAGTCTGAATTTGTAGATTCAATTCTGCATAAACATCTGAGACAAATGAGCAACAAATAGAAGAGAGTGAAACGTTTTGCACGCCTGGATTTCATGCTGCATTTTAATCGCCTGCTGTCTTTCTGATTGTCGTCTTTCAGTAGATCACCAAACTTTTTGTTGCCTCTTGTTAAGAGCCTTAATCACAGTATTTTCACTTCTTTTCACATCAAGTCTGTCTCCATCACACTCGGCCTCAAAGTACTCGTGTGTTAGTGTCTCACACACACACACACACACACACACACACACACACACACACACACACACACACACACACACACACACACACACACACACACACACACACACACACACACACACACACACACACCAGATGTTTAGAATTTATTAACAAACAGCAAAAGCTTATTCTGTGTCATTAATTGGCTCTGAAAACCCAAAGTGACACATGTAAAGAGCAAAAATGTTCATGCGTACAGTGAACCACGATGGAGTAAAAACAAGGAGAAAAATGATGAGTGCAGAAAAATTACTGCAATCAGCAGTAATTACGATGAATAAGAAAGGCGTGATGATAATCTCAGAGGCTAAAAGCTTCTTATTCATCACAGTACTTCAGGAGAGAGAGAGAGAGAGAGAGAGAGAGAGAGAGAGAGAGAGAGAGAGAGAGAGAGAGAGAGAGAAGGTGAGTGAAACTCAAACATCTGATCCATCTTCAGGTCTGATGTAATCTCCTGTTTGAAAATTAAACAAGTAATTACGGCAAAAATGTCAAAGTCAACAAACATGATGAACTCACTAAGACTGATGGATGTTTTTTGTCAGCAGCCTGAGAAATTTAAAAATGTCGTTATATTTAATTTAGTTTTGTTAAGTAACACAATCAAATCTATTCTAGTAAACTGTCACAGAAAAGTAAGAATGTGAAGTTTCTCAAAGAAGTAAATGTTCTTGGCAGCTTCCACAAAGCAGTGTACTGGAATCCCTCTTTTTTGTTCAAGAACTGTAAGCAAATGTGAAAGGCGCAAAACTAAAACTGTGTGGAAAGTTTGATTTGTGACATAAAAACACGCATTTGATCTTTGAGCCAAATTAAAGCTTTGTTCCGTAATTTGGGTTTTAATTGAGCTAAAGGAGCATGTTTTCTGAGGTTAAAAGTCAAATATGAGGAAAACGTGTCCACTATTACGTCAAAGGGTTTGACACAACATTAAAGGCATGTGGTTGCTTTTGTCCTTTTAACCTTTAGGACAGTATTTTTACAATGAATGCAAAAAAAAAAAAAAAAAAAAAAAAAAGATGAAGAAGCAACTGCACAGACAATGCAAACCCATTTGGAATGTGTCCAAGTGCACCTGCCTGCTGAAAATAAAGCAAAGAAAGTAAAGTGTTGTGCACCACAGGGGTGGGTTTAACTTGTTCATTAGTGATGGTCATGTTGTTGTCCAACATAATATCCTGTGGTATCAAGACAGGGTTGCAAGTGAAAGGATTTCCAGTGAATTAAGAGACAGCAGACACCAAAGCTCCCTGAGGTGACACCTGCAGTACAAAAGTAAACTTTTTTTGGCCTCACCATGTACTCTTATTTTGTTTTTTTGGTTGGACTCATTTCAGTTCGATTAGATAGATAGAGAGAGAGAGAGAGAGAGAGAGAGAGAGAGAGAGAGAGAGAGCTGTCTAATAACATGAGCTTTTTAAATTCTGCCTTCGTCCTGTGTCATACCCATAATACACAGTCATATTAATATCACACTGTTGCAGGTGACTAGCAATGATATGTGCAGGCAGAGTGTATGTATTTTGTGAAAAACCTTATGTACAATATCAAGGGTGGTAGCTCTGCACCTGATCACACCCCATTTTTAGACTGACACACTCACAGAAGCACAAGTGGTGCTGTCATTTAGAGGATGCAGGTGCAGAGTGTTACAATGAGAATGCACGAGTTTCTGGGGAGCATGCTTAAATAGGGAAGATGGGAGAGAAACAGCTGCTTCTGGAAGTGGTTGAGCTGCTGCCGGCCTGGCCGCAGTTGCAGCGGACATCAGGACTCTCATTCGAGCTTTCTGGACTTATGCATTTAATGTTCTTGTTATATATTTTTTATTGAGGAGCCCAGTTCTACAGGAGCAGCACAAAGCATTGTCTCGTCTTTAATCTATTTTTTATCTGGAGCTCTCTCTCTCTCTCTCTCTCTCTCTCTCTCTCTCTCTCTCTCTCTCTCCGTGTTCGAGGACATGCCCCAGACTTGTTTGTTGCACTTGATGTGAGGATGATGAACGATCAGTGAGGAAATATGATGACATGGTATCATTAAATAGCACAATCTACTCAAATCCAGCTCTCCCACAGCACACATATGTGTCGTTATATCAGGAAACACTTTCCGCTAAACACTGTGCCGTGGAGATGTGACGACATCTGTCCATCAGTATCCTTGCCAAATCAATGGGCAGATCCACCTCGAATCTGCTGTGGAGACCTCGAGTGAAAAAACAAGGGAACAGCCAAAGAGACCAACAATGTTATTGCTAAATAATTCAAATCAAAGGACACAAACCCCTGAAGCGCTAGACATCGCTGTGTCACAGAGAAGATGCTGGTCCAGCACGTGGACGAGTGCTGCACCCAGATCGTGGAGTCAAGGACAAAAGGATCATATAAGGGACGATTACAAACGGAACATGGAAGAGAGGACAGTAGATCCAGCAGGGACTTCATTCTGTAAGTCAGTGAGTGCACTGTACACACTTTCATTCCAGTCTGCCCCCCCAAACCCCTGGTCTCTGGAGCTACTAGGCTTTATTGTAAATTATTTATTTATTTATTTATTATTTTATTATTTATTTCATTTTGTCATTACTGGGTACAGTCAGGGGAATTTCCACAGTCTATTAACATTGATAATAGCAGGATAATAGGAACGAAACACTTTGTGCGCAAACATGTTTTGTTTTAAATTTAAATTGTTTTAATGGTTGAAAACATTGATGGTACATTTCAGGGTTTCCTGTCAGTCACTAATTGATCCCCACAGTGCAGAGCCTAAACTTTAGCCTCATAAAACCAGAGGCTGGAATCTACATCTTTAGTTATTAAAGAGAAAATCAAGCAAAAAAAGAAAATGATGGAGGATTAGAAACAAGCATCAGATATTACTAAGATGGAATGACGGGAACAAGCAGGAGAGCAGAAGAAGCATGATTTATTCCTCTGCAGCTCCATGCATGCGCACTCAACCTAATTAGCCACATGTGACGAGGAGACTCGCCAGAGAAGAGCCGCCCGACCCGCGCCGTTTCACAAACACAACATGGCAGTCTGAGCGGCGGCCCGCTGAGAGACAAAATGCACCACAAAAACAAACGCGTGCACATGCAAATGCTGCTGTCGGCTGAGCAGGGTGACCTTTTCCTGTAAACGCCCCTGTAGGAGCGCCGCACGCCTGCGTGACAGATACCGTTTGATGTCAAACACTTCAAAACAGAGATCACCTTTCATTTCTTGACTGCTCGCTGTGCGCGTTCTCCTCATTCTCCCATCGTGTCGCTACAGCAAACACTCACGTGCACACACTTTCTTCCCCAAACACCATCCAGCACAATCAATTCATAGTAAAAGTAGCACTCTGAACTATGTCCCAGTTTATCTTCCCCCTGGATGTCACCTAGGACATCCTAGGATATCTTTCCCCCCATTGGGGAAGTTGTCCTAGGATAGCTTACCCCCACCCTGCATATCTTACCCCCACCCCCTGCAAAGCAAGTCTGCTGTAATATTATCACCCATTTCATCCTATCCAGATTTATACATGGCCGACAAAGTGGAAACAATGTTGGCGCTATATGTCTCAGTGATGTGGTCTTGCCTTGGACAAGATCCTCCATTCTGAAGTGACTGACACCTCTTTTGTGTAAATTCTCTCAATTCTGAGGTACAGTTTGTTCCCTGGTCACGTATCATTCTACCTTCGTACGTAAGGATGGGGTGGGGGGCAAGATATCTTGACCTGGATATCTTCCCCCGCACCCCCTGCAACACAGGTCTGCTGTAGTATTATCACCCATTTATCCTACACAGATTTATACATGGCTGACAAAGTGGAAAACAACATTGAAACTGTGTGTCTCAATGATGTGGTCTTGCCTAGAGCTGATTGTAGGACATATTTGATAGAAAACCTATACCCATCATGAACACATATCTACTTGTGGATGCACAATGGTTGGCAATAGAAGCAAGATCCATTCTGAAGTGACTGACACCTCTTTTGTGTAAATTATCTCAATTCTGAGGTATAGTTTCTTCCCTGGTCATGTATCATTCTACCTTCTACCGTAAAGATGGGGCAGGGGGTGGGGTTGGGTAAGATATCCTGACCCATATATCTCTCTTCCCCACCACCCCTGCAAAGCAAGTCCACTGTAGTATCATCACACATTTCATCCATTGTACAGAATTCTCCATTTTGGGGTTGGGAGATATCTAGGTCACAATATCTTTCCCCCACCCCATCATGGACAGATTTTCTATAATATTTCAGGGTGTCAATCAGGTCCATATATTTGTAGAGTATATTTGGAAGGGGGATAAGATCCTTCACAATAGGAATTATTAGTACTGTAGATGGATACAGAAAGTATCAAGTTATATCGTTCAGTGTCGATCAAACTGTGCTTCATCTGGGACCATAAGACAACCATGAGAAATCGAGTCTAAAGGTTGCTCTATACTGACTGGGCCTTGCCAAGGTTTGGGTAAGCTTTAATCAGTGCTGCCCTGTAGGAATGCTGCCTTTCGGGGGGGGGGGGGGGGGGGGGGGATATACTGTTACACTGGATCAAACTGGGTCAGAGTGGGAACAGGAGGACTAAATGCTTCCAAATATTTTATCTTCTCTCTTTCAGCAGAGGTGGAAACACGTCACAGCTCGGGTGTGCAAAGTGACTATCTGATTGCATCTAAAGTATGATGATGCTGCTCCTCAGCCCTGCAGCTCTGGATGCACCGGAGCCCCCGGTCCACCTGTCTATCAGCTGCTCAGATCAGACGGAATCATCTTTTCTGTATTGAACCGATATTCAGATCAACCGCAGTTAATATGTGAATCTGCACACTGAACAGGTACTCGTTAACCTTTCACCTCGACTGGAGCAAGGGTTAATTTGGCACCACGGCACCCGCCAGCTCCGTGCCACACTTTAGAGGTTAAGCGACTGCAGTAATGCCCGCGTGGAAATAAGAATGCAAAAGTAGTCTGTGATATTTGTGGGTCTTGTGGCTCGATTTCAGCTCCGTCATGAAGATGACCTCAAGAGTGGAGCAGAGATCAGGTTTATATTACAAGCTCCTGAGTTATTTCAGGCATCTGGAATAAATTTAAGAACTATTTTGACCGGAGCTGCAGCCAAAAGGGCCTCTTTTAATATTCCGCCTGATTGGAGACACTTCAAACACACTTCACACTGCAACTTTTCAAGTCGCTCTCGAGGTTGTGTTCTCTTGACAGCCAATCAGCTTGCCGCAACGCACGCCTCTGTGACAACCCGTCGCTCGGACTCGCATCATGTTTATGTATTTTTTCTGTGCCAGCGAGCAAAACAACAAAAAGAGCCAATCGCCTGCAGTCAATCATCTGTCATTCAGACAGCTATTTGGACACCTGGGTGCCCTGACAATGCCATGGCAACAGCAGCTGTCTGTTACCAGGTAAATGAGCATAAGCAATGAGCTGAGGGTGTAGGTGTGTGCAGCGTGGGACCCTGAGGAGAAAACAGAGGTCAACCCCCCCCCGCCCCACACACACACACAGAGGAGCAGGTGAAAGTTCAAAATGCAAGCAGGTGGCCAGTATGAAGGTGAACACACACACACACACACACACACACACACACACACACACACACACACACACACACACACACACACACACACACACACACACACACACACACACACACACACACACACAGGAGAGACTTTCCTGCAGACAGCAGGGGCCTCATTTATAAATTCTGCATGGAGGAGTCCATACTAAAAACTGTAGCAGCACACAAAAGATGAAAATATTCTTCTTTGTAAAACTGTGCACGCACATCTGCACACAGTTCTCTTTATAAATCACACTCAGCTTGCATGAGGGTCGTATCCCGCCTAAACGCTCCCATAATTAAACAGAATGAGTCAACGCAACTCAATCCCTGAGCTAAGACAGATGTACATGTATCCGATTCACAAGCACCACCACAGAACGCGCACGCTCTGGGCTGTTTTATATACCAGATCAGTCAGTGTACAGCTTTATGTCATTACTAATGAAACTAATGATGTTTTTTCCCCATCCTTCAAAATAAATAAATAAATTTTACTAAAACTGTCACCAGTGTGTTTGCTCATGAGGCAGATAAGTTTTAAACCTTGTTAAACATACATTGTTGCTATGCTTCAGTCATGCTGTTTCCCTGCTCAGTCGCATTGTTGCTATGGACAGTTGCACTGCTGGTATGCTCAGTTGCACTGCTGCTACGCTCGGTCATGCTGTTGCTATGTTCAGTCACACTGCTGCTACGCTCAGTCAGCCTGTTGCTATGCTCAGTCACATTATTGCTATGTTCAGTCGCCCTGCTGATATGCTCAGTTACCCTGTTGCTATGCTCAGTCTCATTATTGCTATGTTCGGTCACATTGTCGCTATGCTCAGTCACCCTGTTGGTATGTTCAGTCACATTGTTACTATGTTCAGTCACGTTGCTATGCTTAGTTACACTGTTGCTATGGTCAGTCGCGCTGCTGCTATGCTCAGTCACATTGTTGCTATGTTCAGTCACATTGTTGCTGTGGTCAGTCGCACTGCTGCTATGCTCAGTTGCACTGCTGCTACGCTCAGTCACATTGTTGCTATGTTCAGTCGCACTGCTGCTACGCTCAGTCAGCCTGTTGCTACATTCAGTCGAACTGCTGATATGCTCAGTCACCCTGTTGCTATGCTCAGTCACATTATTGCTATGGTCAGTCGCACTGCTGGTATGCTCAGTCGCACTGCTGCTACGCTCAGTCAGCCTGTTGCTATGTTCAGTCACATTGTTGCTATGTTCAGTCGCCCTGCTGATATGCTCAGTCACCCTGTTGCTATGCTCAGTCACATTATTGCTATGGTCAGTCCAGTCCCACTGCTGGTATGTTCAGTCACCCTGTTGCTATGGTCAGTCGCACTGCTGCTATGTTCAGTCGCCCTACTGATATGCTCAGTCAACCTGTTGCTATGTTCAGTCACATTGTTGCTATGGTCAGTTGCACTAATGCTATGCTCAGTCACATTATTGCTATGTTCAGTCACATTGTTGCTATGGTCAGTCGCACTAATGCTATGCTCAATCACATTGTTGTTATGTTCAGTCGCACTGCTGCTACACTTAGTCACATTGTTGCTATGTTCAGTCACACTGCTGCTATGTTCAGTCGCACTGCTGCTATGTTCAGTCACACTAATGCTATGCTCAGTCACATTGTTGCTATGGTCAGTCCCACTGCTGCTATGCTCACTCAGCCTGTTGCTATGTTCAGTCGCACTGCTGCTATGCTCAGTCAGCCTGTTGCTATGTTCAGTCACATTGTTGCTATGTTCAGTCGAACTGCTGATATGCTCAGTCACCCTGTTGCTATGCTCAGTCACATTATTGCTATGGTCAGTCCAGTCCCACTGCTGGTATGTTCAGTCACCCTGTTGCTATGGTCAGTCGCACTGCTGCTATGTTCAGTCGCCCTACTGATATGCTCAGTCAACCTGTTGCTATGTTCAGTCACATTGTTGCTATGGTCAGTTGCACTAATGCTATGCTCAGTCACATTATTGCTATGTTCAGTCACATTGTTGCTATGGTCAGTCGCACTAATGCTACGCTCAATCACATTGTTGTTATGTTCAGTCGCACTGCTGCTACACTTAGTCACATTGTTGCTATGTTCAGTCACACTGCTGCTATGTTCAGTCGCACTGCTGCTGTGTTCAGTCACACTAATGCTATGCTCAGTCACATTGTTGCTATGGTCAGTCCCACTGCTGCTATGCTCAGTCAGCCTGTTGCTATGTTCAGTCGCACTGCTGCTACGCTCAGTCAGCCTGTTGCTATGTTCAGTCACATTGTTGCTATGTTCAGTCGAACTGCTGATATGCTCAGTCACCCTGTTGCTATGCTCAGTCACATTATTGCTATGGTCAGTCGCACTGCTGGTATGCTCAGTTGCACTGCTGCTATGCTCGGTCATGCTGTTGCTATGTTCAGTCGCACTGCTGCTACACTCAGTCAGCCTGTTGCTATGGTCAGTCACATTGTTGCTATGTTCAGTCGCCCTGCTGATATGCTCAGTCATCCTGTTGCTATGGTCAGTCACATTATTGCTATGTTCGGTCACATTGTTGCTATGGTCAGTCCCACTGCTGGTATGTTCAGTCACCCTGTTGCTATTTTCAGGCACCCTGTTGCTATGTTCAGTCGCACTGCTGCTATGTTCAGGCGCCCTGCTGATATGCTCAGTCAACCTGTTGCTATGTTCAGTCACATTGTTGCTATGCTCAGTCAACCTGTTGCTATGTTCAGTCACCCTGTTGCTATGCTCAGTCAACCTGTTGCTATGTTCAGTCACATTATTGCTATGGTCAGTCGCACTAATGCTACGCTCAGTCACATTGTTGCTATGTACAGTCGCACTGCTGCTACACTTAGTCACATTGTTGCTATGTTCAGTCACACTGCTGCTACGTTCAGTCGTACTGCTGCTATGTTCATTCGCACTGCTGCTATATTCAGTCACACTAATGCTATGCTCAGTCACGTTGTTGCTATGTTCAGTTGCACTGCTGCTACGCTCAGTCACACTGCTGCTACGTTCAGTCACACTGCTGCTACGCTCAGTCACACTGCTGCTACGTTCAGTCATACTGCTGCTATGTTCAGGCGCCCTGCTGATATGCTCAGTCAACCTGTTGCTATGTTCAGTCACATTGTTGCTATGCTCAGTCACCCTGCTGCTATGTTCAGTCACACTGTTGCTGTGCTCAGTTACATTGTTGCTATGGTCAGTCGCACTGCTGCTATGCTTAGTCACACTGCTGCTACGTTCAGTCGCACTGTTGCTACGTTCAGTCGCATTGTTGCTACGGTCAGTCGCACTGCTGCTATGCTTAGTCGCACTGCTGCTACGTTAATTCGCACTGCTGCTACGTTCAGTCACACTGCTGCTGCGTTCAGTCACATTGTTGCTATGCTCAGTCACCCTGCTGCTATGTTCAGTCACACTGTTGCTGTGTTCAGTCGCACTGCTGCTGCGTTCACTCGCGCTGCTGCATTCAGTCGCACTGCTGCTATGCTTAGTCACACTGCTGCTACGTTCAGTCACACTGCTGCTATGTTCAGTCGCACTGCTGCTGCGTTCACTCGTGCTGCTGCATTCAGTCGCACTGCTGCTATGCTTAGTCACATTGTTACTACGTTCAGTCGCATTGCTGCTGTGTTCAGTCGCACTGCTGCTGCGTTCACTCGCGCTGCTGCATTCAGTCGCACTGCTGCTGCGTTCAGTCGCACTGCTGCTGCGTTCAGTCGCACTGCTGCTACGTTCAGTCGCACTGCTGCTGCGTTCAGTCGCACTGCTGCTATGCTTAGTCACACTGCTGCTACGTTCAGTCGCACTGCTGCTGCGTTCACTCGCACTGCTGCTATGCTTAGTCACACTGCTGCTGCGTTCAGTCGCACTGTTGCTATGTTCAGTCACATTGTTGCTACGTTCAGTTGCACTGCTGCTGCGTTCACTCGCGCTGCTGCATTCAGTCGCACTGCTGCTGCGTTCAGTCGCACTGCTGCTGCGTTCAGTCGCACTGCTGCTGCGTTCAGCTGCACTGCTGCTACGTTCAGCTGCACTGCTGCTACGTTCAGCTGCACTGCTGCTATGCTTAGTCACATTGTTGCTACGGTCAGTCGCACTGCTGCTACGTTCAGTCACACTGCTGCTGCGTTCAGCTGCACTGCTGCTACGTTCAGCTGCACTGCTGCTACGTTCAGCTGCACTGCTGCTATGCTTAGTCACATTGTTGCTACGGTCAGTCGCACTGCTGCTACGTTCAGTCACACTGCTGCTACGTTCAGCTGCACTGCTGCTGCGTTCAGCTGCACTGCTGCTGCGTTCAGTTGCACTGCTGCTACGTTCAGCTGCACTGCTGCTGCGTTCAGTCGCGCTGCTGCGTTCAGTTGCACTGCCGCTGCGTTCAGCCGCACTGCCGCTGCGTTCAGTCGCACTGCTGCTGCGTTCAGTCGCACTGTTGCTATGTTCAGTCACATTGTTGCTACGTTCAGTCGCACTGCTGCTGTGTTCAGTCGCACTGCTGCTGCGTTCACTCGCGCTGCTGCATTCAGTCGTATGCTTCCTGCCATCCACTGCCACTCCGAATCACAGACACACACACACACACACACACACACACACACACACACACACACACACACACACACACACACACACACACACACACACACACACACACACACACACACAGCTGGAGGCTCCTGTTGCCCGCCTGTGACGGAACCATATCAGTCATTTCTATTTGCTTGTTGCTGACCTACAGAACACACTCACTCACGCAACAGCAACGTGAACAAACCGCTGCCACTGAAGCGCCGCAACGCTAAACATGGATCCGCAGAGAAAAGTGCACATTGTTTTGACTACATTGGAGCTCGCAGCAGGAAGATTGTTAAAATATGCTTGTTCTCATCGACAGCAATCAGAATCCTGATGATAAGGACACTGGTGTACGTCCAAAAACGAATGACCTTTAACCTTGTCATTTTGAGAGTGTGTGTGTGTGTGTGTGTCTGTGTGTGTATTCACACTCTGCGTGCTGTAGATTCCAGAGTGTATTTTTGCACGAGTTCTGTGCGTGTTTTTCCTGGCACATGTGGAACAGACGGGATCGCTTGTGTACTTGCTTTGGGTGGTCCAAGCACCTGTGTTGGAGCTCTTAATGGTTCTGGATAATGGATGATAATGTTGCTGTTTAACAGGACAAACAACTTCATTTTATTTTCTTTTAAGACTGAACATCTGTGCACAGATTACAAATGAATCATAGTCTCTTTACTAGTTTTGGGCAGATTTACAGCAGGACTTATTAATGTGCACTGTCCCTGTTAAATAAACCAAATGAAAAATAAACCTTGCAAGCTCTCTCTGCGTGTGTGTGGTACTTAATTTTATGCCTTTGTGAGGACACGCTTGTGTTTGATACTTTTGAGGTTTACCGTGCATCTAGATAGTATTCACAGCACTTCACTTTTCCAACATTGTGTTATATTACAGCCTTATTCCAAAATGGATGAACTTAATTTTTTTTCAAAATTCTACACACAATACCCCATAATGACAATGTGACAATGTTTTTTTGTTTTTGTGTTTTAGATTTTTGCAAATTTCTTAAAAATAATATAAAAAAAACTAAGAAATTACAGACCTGAAGAATTCACAGCCTTTGCCATAAAGCTCAAAATTGAGCTCAGGTGCATCAGGTGTTTCCACTGATCATTCTTGAGATGTTTGTACAGGTTAAATGGAGTCCACTTGAGATAAATTCAGCTGAGTGGACATGAATTGGAAAGACACACACCTGTCTACATATATGGTCCCACAGTTGACAGTGCATGTCAGAGCACAACCCAAGCAGGAAGTCAAAGGAATTGTCTGTAGACCTCCAAGACAAGATTGTGTCGAGACACAAAACTGGGGAAGGGTATAGAAACATTTGTGCTGCTGTTCGGGTCCACCAGGACTCATCTTTGAGCTAAACTGAGTGATTGAGGGAGAAGGGCCTTAGTCAGGGAGGTGACCAATGACCCAATGGTCACTCTATTAGAGTTCTAGCATTCCTTTATGGAGAGGGCAGAACCTTTAAGAAGGACAACCACCTCTGCAGCAATCCACCAATCAGGCCTGTATGGTAGAGTGGCCAGACGGAAGACACTCCTTCCTGAAAGGCACATGGCAGCCCACCTGGAGTTTGCCAAAAGGCACCTGAAGGACTCTCCGACCATGAGGAACAAAATTCTCTGGTTTGATGAGACAAAGATTAAACTCTTTGGCGTGAATGCCCGGTGTCATGTTTGGAGGAAACCAGGCACCATGCCTACAGTGAAGCATGGTGGTGGCAGTATCATGCTGTGGGGATGTTTTTCAGCAGCAGGAACTGGGAGACTAGTCAGGATTGAGGGAAAGATGAATCCTGGATCCTGAATGAAAACCTGCTTGACCTCAGATTGCGGTGATTTATCATCTTTCAACAAGACAATGACCTTAAGCACACAGCCAATATATCAAAGGAGTGGCTTCATGGCAACTCTGTGAATCTCCTTAAGTGTCCCAGCAAGATCCCAGACCTGAATCTGATTGAACTTGAGATCTGAAAATAGCTGTGCACCCATGCTCCTCATCCAACCTGATGGAGCTTGACAGGTGCTGCAAAGAGGAATGGACAAAATTGCCTAAAGATAGATGTACCAAGCTTGTGGCCTCAAGAAGACTTGAGGCTATAATTGTTGCCAAAGGTGCATCAACAAAGTATTGAGCAAACCATGTGGATATTTATGTACATGTGATTTCTTAGTTTTTTATTTTCAATAAATTTGCAAAAAAAAACAAAAAAAAAACTTTTTTTCATGTTGTCATTATGGGATGTTGTAAGTAGAACTTTGGGGGGGAAAATATCAATTTCATCCATTTTGGAATAAGGCTGTATAACAAATTTCTATATTATTAATTGCAAGGCATATTTAATATGCCTAGCATGGAACACCCAAAACAATGTAAGAAAATTTAAATATTAATATTTTTTAATATTAATATCAAATGGCCTCACTACGGAGCACCAGAATAAGGAATGGACATTAATATTATTAATATTGAAAGCACCTTATACACGTGCACAATAAAATTATGGAATAAAATATTAGTTAAGGCAATATTTAATTAAATATGTAATTTAATTAAACCTCAAAAAGGGGCACCACCAACTTTAGACATGCAGGCACGTCCTGTTAATCAATATTAATCAGTCCCTATCTGAAAGTCAGATGTTCCAGATACGATTGATCAAACAGCTGTTTTCAACTAGACACAAGAAAACCACTGGCATAATATTTACACATTTATTTGCATATGGACAGGGATAAACACAGGTCACTGAGATTGTGAGAATATGAATAATGATTCATAATTTTATGACTGAGATAATCTGTGGATAACGAGACGTTTAAAGAGAAAGCTATGAAAGAACGAAGTGTAAGAATTTAAAAAGAACAAATCTGAGTGGAATTTAAAGGTTAATTTGGGTTGACAAGTTATTATTATTAAGAAAATGAACATGTCAGCATGTCCAGGATCTGTTTAAAATGAGGGACTCCAGCTACAATTTGAGAGGGACATTATTATTTGAGAAATTAAAGATCTGAACTACTGTAAAAAGTCATTGCGTTCCCATTAAAGGTGTTAATATTTGGAATAATTTTCCAGATAAGATTAAATTACTTGGTACCTTAGTTGGCTTTAAAAGGCTTTACAAAAATAATTACCTTACCCATTATAGTTTGAAGAATTAAGTTTAACATTTTTGTTGCTGTGCTTGGGTTTATGCACTGTTGCTCGTTTGGTTGTGTTTTGTAATTTTGGTGCATTGACTGAGTTGTATTGTTCGTGCACATTTCTTTTGTATTGTTGTTATGAGTGTGTGTGTGTATATATATATATATATATATATATATATATATATATATATATACACACACACACACACACACACACACACACACACATTCTTTATTTTTTATGGTATAAGGGGAGGGTATTTACATACATGCTTTGCTTTTGCCTTCACCCTTTCGGCCACACGGGTTCATTGTACGTTGTTCTGTTTATGAGTAATGTCTGTGTTTTATTCATCTGTGTGCCGAATAAATTCATTCATTCATTCAATCAAAATGAGCAAACTAATATATAACCACTGTGCATCATTTGACAACAAAGCCCTTTAGAACACTTGCCTAGTTCACTTAGGTATCTGGGTTTGATTCAGCTTCAGATGTTGCCAACCCTGACAGCAATTGTGAAGGGGATGATGTCCATCCATTGTCGGAAGGTGTGGAAGGACTCTCCCTGGAGGATAGTTTTGCTCAGGGTGGCAGAAAAAGAAAAAAACACAAAAAGTGAAGGGAAAAGAAAGGGCAAGGGACCTGGGATTGCGCATCAGCACCTGCCTCTTCAGAGCCAGAAGGTGACCACGCACCACCTCCTGGTACCTTGCAAAGAGCCCTTGGTAAAGTTGTCATGCTTGCTGAGTGTAAGTGGGCTGTTGACTCCATGCCAGGGAGTCCTCAGAAGCCCACAAAGATATGAACAAGAGCTCCCATGTCTCTGGCAGTGGGGGAGACTTGCAGGTTATCTATCCTAGTGAGGACCAGTGAAGACCTGTTACTACACATTATGGCTGATCTTGAAAACCTGCTAGATGGGGTGCCCCCTGAAGTGGAGGCACCTCAGTTTAGTGAGTCTGGTCTTGTGCAGGGGATCTTTTGAGTAACCTGCGCTAACAAGTCCTTACTGGACTGGCTCATGAGAACTGTTTTGGCAGTTCTTGAGTGGGAGGGCCATGCCTTCTGAGCTAAGAGGGCTCGAGACCTTCCAATACTCAGGAGAGTTTCTGGATTCATTCCTGGTCCCCTGCAGGAGTCTGGTATTGTTTTGTGGATACTCCAGAGACAGAATCCAGGCCTTTGCACAGAGTTCTGGCGAGTTCTACACACCCAACCCCAAGAGGGTGGGCAATTTCTTTTGCTTGGAGTAGATGAGGACTCCCTGACATGTCTTGAGGGACTGGAGAATAGACCCTACTTTGAGCTGAGCCGTCTGACTTTCAGAGTTAGCAGCAAGGCCATTAGAAAGGTATAAAATAACTAATATGATTGTCTTGCCAACCTGGCAGATGAAGTCATAAATGTTATCCAAATTAATTTGCATTACTGTAAAGAGGCGAGTGCTATTTTGTCCGCTCGTCTCAGAAGAATGCATATAGCTATAGCCCTAATCCAGGAACCCTGGGTATTTAGGGATCACATAAGAGGCCTGGGTTGCCCAGGGGGGTACTCTCCTGTATGATTCATGCAGTGAGAAGCCCAGAGCAGCAATAGCACTTACAAAAGGAGTAAAATTCACAGCACTGCCAGAACTGCCATCTTTAGATGCAGTTGCAGTTCAAGTAAATGCTAACTGGAATGGTGAGGACAATGGTCATTGCATCTGTCTACATCCTAGTTGACTCACCAGATCCCCACCATCATGGGAAATGGTTAGTATAGTTAACTATTGCAAAGAGAAAGACATCTCCTTGTCCTGCTTGGTTGTGATGCCAATATTCACCACATAGGCTGGGGGAGCTCAAATTCAAATCAGAGGGGTAGGACCGTGCAAGAATTTCTGGTGGCCAATAATCTCTTTGTATTTAATGAGGGCAATGAACCAAAGAGGAGTCAATGCCAGACCATCGATAACTCCACATTGAAGACAGGAATTACAGAACCAGTAACTTATAGAAACCCAAAGGGGATAGACTGGGATCTTTATTATAAGACCCTGGCATCCCTCATTGGGGGTAGATTTGTTAGAATTAAAACTATACAAGATATAGAAACTGAAGTTTCTAGTTTACAGGAGAATGTGTTGATGTCCTATGAGACAGCTTGTCTGCAGAAGACCCAGAAGCCTGGTAAGAAGCCATCATGGTGGACACCAGAGCTAACAGGACTTCAGCAAGAAGTCAGGGCCAAGTGGAGCAGATATAGAGCTCAAACATTTGGAAAAAGATTGGAGCAATATATTAAGACTAGAAACAGTTATAAAGCAGCCATTAAGAAAGCTAAAAGACTTTCTGGGAGAACCTTCTGTGGACAGGTGGAGGGACAAAGTACCTCCTCCAAACTGTACAGCATCTTGGGAAAGGATCCATTCAATCACCTGCAGTTTGAATGTCCACCACAGGGCATTGTGAACACCCAGGTGAATGTCGTAAAGAATCTGCTCCAGGAACACTTCCCGGGGACTACTGAGGAGCATCCAACGGATAAGCCTCTTTGTTCCCCACTGTGGAAAACTGGACTACAGCGGGTAAGATAGTTAATGAAACCAGAGTGGAATGGGCAATCAATTTGTTTGGCTCATACAAAATTAGTGGCACTGATAAGATTTTCCCTGCTCTTCGACAGAAGGGATTGGATGTGCTAAAATATACTATAATTAAGATGTATCAGGCATGTCGGGCTAATGGCTATGTTATCAAATAATGGAGACTAGCCAGGGTGATTTTTCTACCGAAGCTGGGCAAATGTTCTTACAACCCTGGTTCCAATGAAGTTGGGATATTGTGTAAAATGCAAATAATAACAGAATGCAATGATTTGCAAATCCACTTTAACCTATATTCAACTGAATACACCACAAAGACAAGATATTTAATGTTCAAACTGATAAACTTTATTGTTTTTTTGCAAATATTTGCTCATTTTCAAATGGATGCCTGCAACACGTTTCAAAAAAGCTGGGACAGTGGTATGTTTACCACTGTGTTACATCACCTTTCCTTCTAACAACACTCAATAAGTGTTTGGGAATTGAGGACACTAATTGTGAATGTCATGACTGGGTATAAAAGGAGCATCCCAAAAAGGCTCAGCCGTTTACAAGCAAAGATGGGGTGAGGATCACCACTTTGTGACCAACTTCATGAAAAATAGTCCAACAATTTAAGAACAATCATTGTGTAAAGGATCTTATGGCGTGGGCTCAGGAACACTTCAGAAAACCAATGTCAGTTAACACAGTTCGTCGTTACATCTACAAGTTCAAGTTCAAACTCTACCATGCAAAGCGAAAGCCATACATCAACAACATCCAGAAACGGTGCCGCCTTCTCTGGGCCCAAGCTCATTTGAAATAGACAGATGCAAAGTGAAAAAGTGTGCTGTGGTCTGGTAAGTCCACATTTCAAATTGTTTTTGGAAATCATGGATGTCATGTCATCCGCATCTGTGATGGTATGGGGGTGTGTTAGTGCCCATGGCATGGGCAACTTACACATCTTTGATGGCACCATCAATGCTGAAAGGTACATTCAGGTTTTGGAGCAACACATGCTGCCATCCAAGCAGCATGTATTATTCTGCAGCATCTAAGTTATTCTGCTTTTGGTGGGCCAGAGTGGAGCATGGCGCTGTGAGGGTTATGGTGACTCATGTCCAAAGAGTGGCATGCTGTTGCATCACAGGGGCCCTCAGGACAACACCGACAGCATCTTTAGAAGTTGTTCTGAACTTAGTCCCTCTGGACCTCTACATTGTTGGAGAGGCAGTTGCTCCGTCAGTAAGGTTGCACCAGTTGGGCAAGTGGCAATGATTGGCAGATGCCAGTCATACCTCAATCAGGGAAGGAATATCAACCGATCTTCTGCTTATTACTTTCCCCTGTGATAGGGCAGGAAAAGATATTCTTTAGTGAATAAATTTAGTACAGTGATAACAAGGAGAGTCATTGCCAGACCTGGCTCTGAGCACAACTTCACCTGAAATCACTTGTTTTGCAGACGGATTATTAATCGGGTTGAAACCCGGTGTTGCCTTCACTACGCATGCACTGTGTACCGATTATCACCTTGTTTCTGCTTAAAACTGCACTCCAGCCATCATCTATCACAGCGACAGATATTTGAAGCTTTTGTACAACAATTACTTCCACATACAGTAAATTCACTTTTATTTCATAATAAAAGATGGGGGAGCGACCAGAGTGCCACAGTAGAAGCCTCGCCCCACCGAATAATAAAAAGTAAGCCCCTTCGGCTGCTCCCTTGTTTGCACTTGGGGTCGCCACAGCAAATCCAAGGTGGATCTGAATAATAAATCCATGAATAATGAGCCACGTATGGATTTGCCAGAAATTTCAGTGATTATTTGAATAATGTTCCATGTATAAATCTATGTAAAAATATAGCCAGCAACACTCAAGTGTCCTTCTTAATAAAAGTTTTAATGACTCACGGCAAGGCAACAGGATCAGGAGCACAGATGCGTTTCGACTAGGTCTTCATCAGTGTGTCACGTATAAATCTATCATGTATCCACTATGAAGAAGCCTCTATGTGCCTCTAAGTACCTCGCATGTGCTAGGTATCAGCCTCTAATGAGCCACGACTTACCTGTCATTTCAGCCCTGTCCAGCCTCGAATGGCTCGTGTTGCCGCATATGATCCACGTAAAGCCACATATGCTCCATGTAGCGCCATGTAATGTGACGTGGTGCACGTTTAGGCATGGGTTTGGTCCAAACCTCCAGCCCTCCCACACTTGATCCCTTTACAGTGTGGGTTTTCAATTCACAGCATCCAGTATTCCTACAGAAAATTGGTAGCTTAAGTCGATTTCTCACGGATGGTTGTATGAGGCTGTGTTTGAAGGTAGGATGTAGAAAGAGGTGTACTTATGTTATATTCTATTATTATTTGAATATAGTATTTCATATTATTTTAAAAATCAGCTTTATTATCAATTATATGAAAATAAAATGATTCCTATTAAACAGGATATTGGAAGAGAGACAGACAAAATTAAACAGAACATTTAGAATATTTCAATCAATCAATTCAATCAATTTTTTTATATAGCGCCAAATCACAACAAACAGTTGCCCCAAGGCGCTTTATATTGTAAGGCAAGGCCATACAATAATTATGTAAAACCCCAACGGTCAAAACGACCCCCTGTGAGCAAGCACTTGGCTACAGTGGGAAGGAAAAACTCCCTTTTAACAGGAAGAAACCTCCAGCAGAACCAGGCTCAGGGAGGGGCAGTCTTCTGCTGGGACTGGTTGGGGCTGAGGGAGAGAACCAGGAAAAAGACATGCTGTGGAGGGGAGCAGAGATCGATCACTAATGATTAAATGCAGAGTGGTGCATACAGAGCAAAAAGAGAAAGAAACAGTGCATCATGGGAACCCCCCAGCAGTCTACGTCTATAGCAGCATAACTAAGGGATGGTTCAGGGTCACCTGATCCAGCCCTAACTATAAGCTTTAGCAAAAAGGAAAGTTTTAAGCCTAATCTTAAAAGTAGAGAGGGTGTCTGTCTCCCTGATCTGAATTGGGAGCTGGTTCCACAGGAGAGGAGCCTGAAAGCTGAAGGCTCTGCCTCCCATTCTACTCTTACAAACCCTAGGAACTACAAGTAAGCCTGCAGTCTGAGAGCGAAGCGCTCTATTGGGGTGATATGGTACTACGAGGTCCCTAAGATAAGATGGGACCTGATTATTCAAAACCTTATAAGTAAGAAGAAGAATTTTAAATTCTATTCTAGAATTAACAGGAAGCCAATGAAGAGAGGCCAATATGGGTGAGATATGCTCTCTCCTTCTAGTCCCCGTCAGTACTCTAGCTGCAGCATTTTGAATTAACTGAAGGCTTTTTAGGGAACTTTTAGGACAACCTGATAATAATGAATTACAATAGTCCAGCCTAGAGGAAATAAATGCATGAATTAGTTTTTCAGCATCACTCTGAGACAAGACCTTTCTGATTTTAGAGATATTGCGTAAATGCAAAAAAGCAGTCCTACATATTTGTTTAATATGCGCTTTGAATGACATATCCTGATCAAAAATGACTCCAAGATTTCTCACAGTATTACTAGAGGTCAGGGTAATGCCATCCAGAGTAAGGATCTGGTTAGACACCATGTTTCTATGATTTGTGGGGCCAAGTACAATAACTTCAGTTTTATCTGAGTTTAAAAGCAGGAAATTAGAGGTCATCCATGTCTTTATGTCTGTAAGACAATCCTGCAGTTTAGCTAATTGGTGTGTGTCCTCTGGCTTCATGGATAGATAAAGCTGGGTATCATCTGCGTAACAATGAAAATTTAAGCAATACCGTCTAATAATACTGCCTAAGGGAAGCATGTATAAAGTGAATAAAATTGGTCCTAGCACAGAACCTTGTGGAACTCCATAATTAACTTTAGTCTGTGAAGAAGATTCCCCATTTACATGAACAAATTGTAATCTATTAGACAAATATGATTCAAACCACCGCAGCGCAGTGCCTTTAATACCTATGGCATGCTCTAATCTCTGTAATAAAATTTTATGGTCAACAGTATCAAAAGCAGCACTGAGGTCTAACAGAACAAGCACAGAGATAAGTCCACTATCCGAGGCCATAAGAAGATCATTTGTAACCTTCACTAATGCTGTTTCTGTACTATGATGAATTCTAAAACCTGACTGAAACTCTTCAAATAGACCATTCCTCTGCAGATGATCAGTTAGCTGTTTTACAACTACCCTTTCAAGAATTATTGAGAGAAAAGTAAGGTTGGAGATTGGCCTATAATTAGCTAAGATAGCTGGGTCAAGTGATGGCTTTTTAAGTAATGGTTTAATTACTGCCACCTTAAAAGCCTGTGGTACATAGCCAACTAACAAAGATAGATTGATCATATTTAAGATCGAAGCATTAAATAATGGTAGGGCTTCCTTGAGCAGCCTGGTAGGAATGGGGTCTAATAAACATGTTGATGGTTTGGATGAAGTAACTAATGAAAATAACTCAGACAGAACAATCGGAGAGAAAGAGTCTAACCAAATACCGGCATCACTGAAAGCAGCCAAAGATAACGATACGTCTTTGGGATGGTTATGAGTAATTTTTTCTCTAATAGTTAAAATTTTGTTAGCAAAGAAAGTCATGAAGTCATTACTAGTTAAAGTTAATGGAATACTCAGCTCAATAGAGCTCTGACTCTTTGTCAGCCTGGCTACAGTGCTGAAAAGAAACCTGGGGTTGTTCTTATTTTCTTCAATTAGTGATGAGTAGAAAGATGTCCTAGCTTTACGGAGGGCTTTTTTATAGAGCAACAGACTCTTTTTCCAGGCTAAGTGAAGATCATCTAAATTAGTGAGATGCCATTTCCTCTCCAACTTACGGGTTATCTGCTTTAAGCTACGAGTTTGTGAGTTATACCACGGAGTCAGACACTTCTGATTTAAAGCTCTCTTTTTCAGAGGAGCTACAGCATCCAAAGTTGTCTTCAATGAGGATGTAAAACTATTGACGAGATACTCTATCTCCCTTACAGAGTTTAGGTAGCTACTCTGCACTGTGTTGGTATATGGCATTAGAGAACATAAAGAAGGAATCATATCCTTAAACCTAGTTACAGCGCTTTCTGAAAGACTTCTAGTGTAATGAAACTTATTCCCCACTGCTGGGTAGTCCATCAGAGTAAATGTAAATGTTATTAAGAAATGATCAGACAGAAGGGAGTTTTCAGGGAATACTGTTAAGTCTTCTATTTCCATACCATAAGTCAGAACAAGATCTAAGATATGATTAAAGTGGTGGGTGGACTCATTTACTTTTTGAGCAAAGCCAATAGAGTCTAATAATAGATTAAATGCAGTGTTGAGGCTGTCATTCTCAGCATCTGTGTGGATGTTAAAATCGCCCACTATAATTATCTTATCTGAGCTAAGCACTAAGTCAGACAAAAGATCTGAAAATTCACAGAGAAACTCACAGTAACGACCAGGTGGACGATAGATAATAACAAATAAAACTGGTTTTTGGGACTTCCAATTTGGATGGACAAGACTAAGAGACAAGCTTTCAAATGAATTAAAGCTCTGTCTGGGTTTTTGATTAATTAATAAGCTGGAATGGAAGATTGCTGCTAATCCTCCGCCCCGGCCCGTGCTACGAGCATTCTGACAGTTAGTGTGACTCGGGGGTGTTGACTCATTTAAACTAACATATTCATCCTGCTGTAACCAGGTTTCTGTTAGGCAGAATAAATCAATATGTTGATCAATTATTATATCATTTACCAACAGGGACTTAGAAGAGAGAGACCTAATGTTTAATAGACCACATTTAACTGTTTTAGTCTGTGGTGCAGTTGAAGGTGCTATATTATTTTTTCTTTTTGAATTTTTATGCTTAAATAGATTTTTGCTGGTTATTGGTAGTCTGGGAGCAGGCACCGTCTCTACGGGGATGGGGTAATGAGGGGATGGCAGGGGGAGAGAAGCTGCAGAGAGGTGTGTAAGACTACAACTCTGCTTCCTGGTCCCAACCCTGGATAGTCACGGTTTGGAGGATTTAAGAAAATTGGCCAGATTTCTAGAAATGAGAGCTGCTCCATCCAAAGTGGGATGGATGCCGTCTCTCCTAACAAGACCAGGTTTTCCCCAGAAGCTTTGCCAATTATCTATGAAGCCCACCTCATTTTTTGGACATCACTCAGACAGCCAGCAATTCAAGGAGAACATGCGGCTAAACATGTCACTCCCGGTCCGATTGGGGAGGGGCCCAGAGAAAACTACAGAGTCCGACATTGTTTTTGCAAAGTTACACACCGATTTAATGTTAATTTTAGTGACCTCCGATTGGCGTAACCGGGTGTCATTACTGCCGACGTGAATTACAATCTTACCAAATTTACGCTTAGCCTTAGCCAGCAGTTTCAAATTTCCTTCAATGTCGCCTGCTCTGGCCCCCGGAAGACAATTGACTATGGTTGCTGGTGTCGCTAACTTCACATTTCTCAAAACAGAGTCGCCAATAACCAGATTTTGATCCTCGGCGGGTGTGTCGTCGAGTGGGGAAAAACGGTTAGAGATGTGAACGGGTTGGCGGTGTACACGGGGCTTCTGTTTAGGGCTACGCTTCCTCCTCACAGTCACCCAGTCAGCCTGCTTTCCCGGCTGCTCGGGATCTGCCAGGGGGGAACTAACGGCGGCTAAGCTACCTTGGTCCGCACCGACTACAGGGGCCTGGCTAGCTGTAGAATTTTCCACGGTGCGGAGCCGAGTCTCCAATTCGCCCAGCCTGGCCTCCAAAGCTATGAAAAAGCTACACTTATTACAAGTACCGTTACTGCTAAAGGAGGCCGAGGAATAACTAAACATTTCACACCCAGAGCAGAAAAGTGCGGGAGAGACAGGAGAAGCCGCCATGCTAAACCGGCTAAGAGCTAGTAGCTACGCTAAGCTAGCGGATTCCTAAAAACACGCAAAGTGAATAATGTGTAAATAATTTAGAGGTGATTCAGCAGAAGGAGTGCTTTAGTTAAGGCACGTAAAGATTACACTGGGAAACAAATCGTAATCTAGATAACTAGATCAATCTAACTGCACAGATTAAACAGCTAACAAATACAGAAAAACACCGCTGTGCTCCGGAACAGGAAGTGATACAATACCGTAGTGAGAGCCAACCACCAGTATTTGAAATAGGAAATCAGTGTGTCACCTCCTCAACACAGTTTATTTAAACTTGAACTCACAGCAAATTTATTTAGTTCATGTACTTAATGAAACGGCAGCACGGTGGCTTAGTGGTTAGCACTGTTGCCTCACAGGGAGAAGGTCATGGGTTCAATTCCCGCCTGTGGCCTTTCTGTGTGGAGTTTGCATGTTCTCCCCGTGTTTGCGTGGGTTTCCTCCGGGTGCTCCGGTTTCCTCCCACATCCAAAGACATGCGAGTTAGGTGGATTGGAATCTTTAAATTGTCCGTAGGCGTGTGTGGGTGTGACTGTATTTGTTTGTCTGTTTGTGGCCCTGCAACAGACTGGCGTCCTGTCCTGGGTGTACCCCGCCTCACGCTCTATGACTGCTGGGATAGGCTCCAGCCCCCTGCGACCCTCAACTGGACTAAGCAGTTGAAGATGTGTGTGTGTGTGTGTGTGTGTGTGTGTGTGTGCTTAATGAAACGTTGCACATATTGTGAGAAAATATAAGATTTTATTCAGCTTATGTACTTACTGAAATGTTGTACAAATAGTGGGAAATATGTTGGTGTTATCAAATAACAGATTTTACCTAACGCCTCCTCAGTATTGTCAAGCTAAACTTACTCACAAGGAACACTGACACCATACCCTTCACAATAAAAGTATTTGCTGGGATGCTACCATCCTCGTATGTTTTTTGGATTGTTACCTCATCACTTTCTTCATTTGTTCTCTTTGTCTGTTGAATCCTTTTTGGATTATCTCATGGTTTTTTATACTCACTTCATCTGAAGTCTTTTTGAATATTCACATCATTTATTTGACCACTTTGTTGAAGCCTTTTTGGATTATCTCATGGTTTTTTATATTCACTTCATCTGAAGTCTTTTTAAATATTCACATCATTTATTTGGTCACTTTGTTTGCCTTTTGATTTTTTCATATTGTTTGTGGGTTCATTATTTCCGCCTGTTTGTAGGATTTTTGGGACTCTTCACACTGGGAGTTGTGTCACAGTTGTATTTTTGATGAGCTGTTTGAACATTAAAAATGTTTTGTATTGGCATCTGATCCCTTTTTTGTCTGTCTGCATCTTGAGGTCCAACCTAGTCCTTTAGTGGTTCAAACCATAACAGCATACAACGCAGAATTGTACCTGCATCACTCCTGAGTTGAAAATAATCTTTATTGTGAAACACGTTCATATTGTTTTTACACGTAAACAGGTGTGATGTCATCTGGAACTCCCTGTTGTTGTGGTTTGGCTTTCCAACTACCGTAATGAATACATTAGAGACAGAAGTAGAAGAAGAAGAAGTGTGCACACTTTGGGTTTTAATATTTGTCTGTGAGAGATCTGTTGCAGCTGTAACAACGTAAAATGAACTCTGTGACCTCAGACAATATTGTTGCCCACCTCAAAGCTTCTGGGTGAGTGCACGCACGCATGCACACACACACGCACGCACACACGCACGCACGCACAGAAATCACCATAGAGGACCCAGCTGATTTTTCTTCTCTGCCTTTCTGCACAAACCTAACCATTTTCTCATCCTGCACACTCTGAACACACTCATCCATCACCTCACACCTCTGTTATAGACTCCTCATCTGAAGTCCTTTTCCCTGTCTCCTTCTTCCTGCCCTCAATTCCTCCCCCCTTGTCTCCCTGCTCTCCCATTTTACTTTAATTTTAATCTTCTCTTTTACTTTTCCCCTCCTTTTGTCAAGTTTTTGTCCTCCCCCCTGCTCTTCTTCAACCTTTTCTTCATCACCCTATACTTCCAACCTTCGGTAATCTCTCCATTCTGCTCTCTGACAAATTTCCCTCTTACGTTCCTCCCCGACTATGTCCTTGGTTTTTCTGTCACTGATGAACAGTTCAATGAGGTTATGAACTACAAACACCTGCCTCATTTTGTAGCTGCAGCCTTTTTTGGTCCATCACTCTTTTCCTCCTCCTTTTTCCTACACTGACAGATGGATCAGTTTCCCATCACCATCAATGGAAAGTGTCAGCATTCACCAAACATCGCATCTTTGTCAGCCTCCTCTTGACCCTGGCCAGTCAAACGTCTGCTTGAGCACGCTACAGGTTTTTGATCCAATGCACAGGAATAAGACCAATGTATTGCTTGAAACAGACTTATGTGGAGATCGTGGATTTGAAAAGAGTCCAGTCTTGGGTTTGCTGTTGCGAATTGTAAGCAGGACTCACAAGCAAACATTGAGTGCTCTGGATGCGATTGAAGAAAGTTTTGCTGATGCTTAATAAAGGATGAGTCTCAAAGTAAAGATGGTGCACACATTTGGGAGGAAACAGAGGACTTGATACCAATTGAAATGGAAAAGGAAAGAGTATGTACCAGGTGTCATGTTGATCAGGACTGAGCTATCTTAGACCCCGTTAGGGTTGCGTATGGAGAACCAGTTCTTTTCGGGTATCGTTAAGAAATTATTCGATCGGCCGATATCAATAGTCTTTTTGCTTAATGATTCCCTTATCGGTCCTTCAGAGCGGCCGTTGTTTTTGAGGGTGTTTATCGGGAAAATGATCATTTCTCTACGTTGATTATAGACCCTGCAGCGGGGCTATAATCAACCGCTTCTGCAGCGTGACTCCAGTTTGAAGGTTGAACCAATGAAGCAGTGCTTCGATCTGCTGCTTTGTTGGTTCTTTGATTCGCTGCTCTTCAGAAACGGCAAGTGTGCTTCTTAACGCCTCTCAAAGCCATTCAAATATCGTGAGTCACTTTGTGTGGATTAAAGTCACTAACTGGGACTCTTGTCTTGTTGCAGTCAAGAAACGAGAATCGTCCTCCGTTCCGTTGGCACAGCTCCAAACGCTGCGTGGCTCTCTGCCGAGACAGATTCCAGTCAGAATTAATAACTTCAAAACAAAATGCCGCTTTAAATAAAATGACACCTCTTTACAAATGTGGTAATACAGACAAGAAACTACAATCAACTAAAACTTTTTTTTTTCCTCCCAAAATGAGATGTCCTGCATTCTTTATAAATTGCATCCTGACATGCAGCGCAGTCAGCTGCAAGAGCTCAGCTCAGATGTATGGAAAGACATTAATGCCAATAATGTCTGAAAGGAAATGCTTTTCTATTTATGTCCAGAGATCAAGGATCCACCATGTAGAGCTTATTATGTCCAGAGTTTAAGGATCCAGTAACCAATTTCATATTTATTTACTTTTGACTCAATAAAATGTTGTTCAATTTCAATTCAATTTCAATTTGATCAGCTTATAAAGCGCCAAATCACAACAAAAGCTGTCTCAAGGTGCCTCACACAGAACAGTTCAACATAAAAAATTAAAATAAATAAATAAAATTTTAAAAATTCAAATACATAATTAAAAACAGAAGCAAAAGAATAAAACAGATAAAAAATAAAAGCTATTCATAAGAAAGAGAATAAAAATAGGCTTTAAGTCTTGACTTAAAAATGTCCATGGACTCCAACTGCCTCACAATGGCAGGAAGACCATTCCACAAACCGGGTGCACGATAAGAAAAAGCTTTGACCCGCTGACATAGAAAACCTGTAAAACCTACTTTTAGTACACAAAAAATTCACAAGAGGTATCGATAAGAGCATCAATAAGGAATTGGATCGATAAGTGCAATCGATAATGGTACTGATATTGATAAAATCTTATCAATATTATCATTTGGGACCACAGCGGTTCACCTGAATCTTACTCTCTCTCTACCCAAAGCAATCAAAGGGAATAATGTGATTATTAACTATCCGATGATAAGGTAAAACCTCTTAAATCATTCTAAAGTCAGTTTTAAGCAGAAACAAGGCTGTTTTAAGCAGAAACAAGGCAAAACTCTGTGACGCTTTGAAATGACCGACACACATCAGCTAGCAGCTCCTGTAGCTACAGCACTCTGATCGCTTCATCCATCTTTTATGATGAAATAATGCTGAATTTATGCAGAAATGATTGTTGTACAAAAGCTTCAGATATCTGTCGCTGAGATAGATGATGACTGGAGTGCAGTTTGAAGCAAATACAAGGTGATAATCCTTGAACTGTGGGTAATGACACATGCGCAGTGAAGTCAGGGCAGACCGATTTTTAGGGGGGGACCGTTCAGTCAGTGACACTGGCTGAAGCGGTATGCAGGCCGAATCCAGCTTGACCTGGATAGGTTTTTTTCTGAATATAAATGGCACAAATCAGATTTACACCAGATTATTCTTGATATGAGTGGGATCTGCTGAGGTCTGAACGCAAATGTGGCTGAAATCTGACTAGTGCAGGGTCATGACATCATACTTCCTCACTGTAGCAGTGCTCAGTGCGATTGCAATTTCAATCTCCAACTTCAGTCTGAACAAGGTTTTTGCTCTCTGAA
This sequence comes from Thalassophryne amazonica, assembly GCF_902500255.1. NCBI lineage: Eukaryota > Metazoa > Chordata > Actinopteri > Batrachoidiformes > Batrachoididae > Thalassophryne > Thalassophryne amazonica. The sequence goes on from NC_047122.1 coordinate 17,601,094, forward strand.
CTCTCTACAGGACTATTGAAGCTTGGTCCTGTGTAGCCAGTCAGAGAAAACCAATGGGAGCAGTCACCACCAACCAGGGAACAGGAGGTGTGTCAGATAATGTGCAAGCCCTCCAGACTGGGAAAGCAGGTGGTAGGGGTCCTAGAGGCAGTGAGTTGAAGATTACTCAGTCAGATGGAGCAGATAAAACAAGGTGGTACAACATACATGGTTCAGTACTGAGACGGCACTCCAGCTGATAAGGATTAGGCGGGCAACGCAAGAGATGGGACAACACTTGGGAAGCAGAGGCAGGGAGAGACAAGGTATCAAACCAGAGCAGGTGGAGAAAGTGGAGATCTTGAGGACGGCAGCGTTTATTCACTGTGATCCGGCGAGAATAACAGCAGGCTGGAACGCTCAACTAAGAGGCACAAACAATCCAGCAAAGAGTGACTTCTGAAAAATTTATGCTGCACACTGACTGCAGGTACAGATAAATAAGAGAGACTGATTACCATGACATAAACTGCAAAAGGAGCAGAATATCAGTCAATGAAATAAATGAGCACCTGATGAAGAATAGTGACACAAACTTTCCAAATGGAGGTGTTCAGGAATCAGACTGATCAGCTGCTTGAATGACTTCAACTGACATCTTTGACTGTGAAAGAGCAATGTTTCTACTAAGTCTACTTGACTTCTAAGAGTCAAGACAGAAGTCAGACCACCAGAGCAAGAATTTTAGCTGAGGAAGCTTCTGCGATTTGAAGCGAAACATCCTCGCGTCAAGCAACCCAGTCCAGTCGAAGATTCAAGCTTCTCTACAATGTTTCTACTCTTAGCTACTTCTGGATTTCAGAGCTCCTCAACCTGTGAAGGCGACTCACTTCAGCAACTTTATTACAATCCTGGCTTCTACACAAAGGACATGATAGTAATACTGCATAAATAAGACATCCAGGTCGGGGGGTATCTAGAATAAAATAGATTACTTCATCAAAAACTAAAGAAGTTACTTGGATAACACAAAATGTGTTAAAAACTAGACCTTTACCAACAGTCCCAAACTACTTCTGCATTACTGGTTGAGTCTGCCCTAAGCCACCTGTTGGGCTCTTGCTCTATTTTGCCCACAGTCCATAAGAAGATTCCAAGATACCTTGATTCCTTCACTTGATATAGTGACCTGCACCTAATGCAGAGGAAGCAATCCTTCATTTTCTCGGAGATTACCACTGCCTTCGATTTTTGATGATTCATACTCAGTCATGAGTCAATCTCAGTGCACACTGGAAGACAAATTCTGACAAAGCCATCACATCTACACAGTCTGCAGAAACACAGATATCATAAAGCACATGTAATTACCATTTCCATAAGCTGTATTTGCAAAATTGTCACATTCCCAACCTTAAATGTTAACATGTCTGCATATTATGATAGGAAAGACATAAATCAGTCATGAGGTTTCTCCGGATGCACAGACATGATTATCTTAATGTCCTCAAACTTGAACTTCAGCAGTATCCAGGACAGAATGAAACCAAAGACCTGATGAATGGATTAAACCCAAAGACCTGACACATGGTTTACAACCAAAAGATCCAATGAATGTATTAAAATCATAAACCTGATGAATGGATTAAAACTATAAACCTGAAGAATGGATTAAAACCAAAGACCTGACACATGGTTTAAAATCAGAAGACCTAATAAATGAATTAAAACCAAAGACCTGGCACATGGTGTTGGGAAGGTGTCGTAACACGGACCCACAACAGGGGGCGCTAATGAACGGACAATGGATAAGGGAAGGAGTAACAATTTAATGTTGCACAAGAACACAACGTAAAATAAACAAAGGTACTGCCAATCATACACAAGAGGATTGCGGGCAGGCTCGAAGATAGGAGACCTCAGATGAACGAAGAGCCGGGACCCACACCGCTTCTACCACCAACGGCCTGAAGAACACCGAAGCCGCCAAGCCCTGAGTCCCCAGGTGGTCTCTGTCCTCCGTTGTCGGCCCTGGTACTGCTGGCAGAAAAAACAGAAGGTAGTGAGTGTGAATCCTCACACCCAGCAACCTTGATTACTGATTCTTGTGGAGGGAGAGCCTCCACCTCCAATCATACACACGTGCAGCTCCGAAAATCCAGTCAAGGAAATACCACCAGGAAAAAACAGCTGCAAAACAGATCAGCTTATTATTTGACGTATAAGTCAGCAGAGAGATTACCTTGTATCGTAGGAGATTTCTCGGCGAGGAGGTGGAGTCGCCGCCCGGCCTTTATGGTGATGGTGATGATGAGATGATGAGTGACAGCTGGTGTTGAGGATGATTGACGGCTGTCACTCCCAGTGGTTCTGGCGCCCTCTTGTGCTTGAAGCCCGCACTCCAAGCAGGGCGCCATCCGGTGGTGGTGAGCCAGCAGTACCTCCTCTTCGGCGGCCCACACAACACATGGTTTAAAACCAAAACACCTGATAAATGGATTAAAACCAAAGACCTGGCACATGGTTTAAAACCAAAACACCTGATAAATGGATTAAAACCAAAGACCTGGCACATGGTTTAAAACCAGAAGAAGTGATAAATGGATTAAAACCAGAAGACCTGATAAATGGATTAAAACTATAAACCTGATGAATGGATTAAAACCAAAGACCTGACACATGGTTTAAAACCAAAAGACCCAATGAATAGATTAAAACCAAATATCTGGCACATGTCTTAAAAGCAAAAGACCTGATAAATGGATTAAAACCAAAGACCTGACAAATGGTTTAAAACCAGAAGACCCAATGAATAGATTAAAACCAAATATCTGGCACATGTCTTAAAAGCAAAAGACCTAATAAATGGATTAAAACCAAAGACCTGGCACATGGTTTAAAACCATAAACCCGAAGAATGGATTAAAACCAAAGACCTGGCTCATGGTTTAAAATCATAAACCAGACGAATGGATTAAAACCAAAGACCTGGCACGTGGTTTAAAACCAAAATAGCTGATGAATGGATTAAAACCAAAGACCTGACACATGGTTTAAAACCATCAACCAGATGAATGGATTAAAACCAAAGACCTGGCACATGGTTTAAAACCAAAAGACCCAATGAATAGATTAAAACCAAATATCTGGCACATGTCTTAAAAGCAAAAGACCTGATAAATGGATTAAAACCAAAGACCTGGCACATGGTTTAAAACCATAAACCCGAAGAATGGATTAAAACCAAAGACCTGGCTCATGGTTTAAAATCATAAACCAGACGAATGGATTAAAACCAAAGACCTGGCACGTGGTTTAAAACCAAAATAGCTGATGAATGGATTAAAACCAAAGACCTGACACATGGTTTAAAACCATCAACCAGATGAATGGATTAAAACCAAAGACCTGGCACATGGTTTAAAACCAGAAGACCTGATAAATGAATTAAAACCAAAGACCTGGCACATTATTTAAAACCAAAACACCTGATGAATGGATTAAAACAAAGACCTGGCACATGGTTTAAAACCAGCAGACCTGATAAATGGATTAAAACCAGAAGACCTGATAAATGGATTAAAACCAAAGACTTGGCACATTGTTTAAAACCAAAACACCTGATGAATTGATTAAAACCGAAGACCTGACACATGGTTGAAAACCAATACACCCAATGAATGGATTAAAACCACAGCCCTGATGCATGGCTTTGTGCCAGCTAAAACCTGGTTTTAGATGCTGCAAAATATCTTGCAGGGAACATTTGTGTGTCACTAACTCTCAGAAATGTCTGCTTGCTGCAGCTAATGTGTTTGTAGGACCATTACTGTTTTTATTGCTGAGAACATTCATTTGTTTCTCTTCTTGGACTAAAGCAAAACACATGGCCGACATTAGCATGCATTAAGAAACAATAACAACACAAACATGACTAATCTTCTTGAAAGTACTCAAAGTATCAGTGGAAATCCTTCATAACTCACTGATAATTGAAGTCTCTGTGGTTTACATAGAAATGTGCTTTACAGCTGCAGAAAATGAAGATGAGAAGACAACAGGAAAACATTACCAAGTAGACATCAAGAAAAAAATTCAGGAGAAACTCCTGCGCTCACTATTCAACAAAATAAAATATAAAGTACTGCAGCAAAAGTAGTGTCATGGTTAGTCGTGGGCACAGTTAACCAAAATGTTAGGTTCAATAACTGCTAATCAGCTAACTGAAAAGTTATGTTTTATAACCCTAAACCACCCAAACATTTATCGGAAGTTACAGCTAACCGATAACTTTCAGTTTTGTCTCCAGTACACTCTCAGCTACTAACAAGCCGATTTTGAGTTTAAACACTGCCAGCGCTTCTGATAAAATTAAAGGTGATCACAAACCCAAACATAGCCAATGAATCAGCACTTCTGCCTTTGTGCGTGATTTACCTTGACAGCATACAGTGGTCCAGCCGTGAGGCAGATGTCTTGAAAAGGAAAGCAGGTTTGACTTATGATTTTGATTTATAAATCAAATTAATCTGGATAGAATAACTACATTAATGTAAACTGTTTAAATGTACAAAGTAAAAATATAACACACATCTGTTAATTTTAAAATAATGCACTAATTCTGAAGATTTGAACATTAACACAGAGATGCCCAAAGGGATTATGGACAAACTGATTCATCCGCTCATACTGATTGGTTGAGTAATTCAGTCTATGTAAAAACCATCACAAGTGAATGTAACTTGTGTGTTGGTGTTTACAAATAAATGTGCTTTTGTAAAATATTTCATTTTTTTTCATTTGTTAAAAAAAAGGCAAAACCGAAAAGTCTGTTAAGTTGTGATTCATGTCGACAGCTGTGATATAACTGGGTGGCAGTGTTATGCATTTTGACACCATTTTGTTTTTTTTGTTTGTTTTTTTTTACAAATGAAAAAATCTTCATCAAATCTGTAGCACATTTACTGTAAACACCAACACACACGTTACATTCACTTGTGTTGGTTTTTACATAGAATGAATTAGTCAACCAATCAGTATGAGCGGAGGCTCAGTGTACCCATAAATCTCTCTCTCTCTCTCTCTCTGTTCTCTGGGTCCCTCTCATGTCCCCTAGTTGCAATGTTCTTTCTGTCCCTCACCTTGTTCCAGTCTTAACTTTCAGTTTTATGGTGTGTACTGGTTTTGTCCATGTGATTGTTTTTTTTTTTTTTTTGGGGGGGGGGGGGGGGGAGGGTTGATTGCCTGGCTCATATTACTGTGTTTTTTTGTTTGTTTGTTTTTGTTTTTCCTGACTCACTTGGGTTTGATTTTTACTCCTGTGTACTCTGAACTCACCTCCATTTTTTGGACTCAGTATAATCTAGTAAATAAAACCCTGTAATTCTATGTTGGCGTTTCCCTGTGCCTTTGTGTGCCTATGAATGGGTTTGGTTCAGTTTCCCTGAACAAGTGGCAGAGTGGAGGGAATAGGAAAAAATACAGGGATAGAGAAGGAGGAATAGATGAACTCATCCGTGAGAGTTAAGCTCTGGTTGTGTCCTGTGATCAACGACAGTATTTGTGGGGTCACCAGCCCAAAGGAGTGAGACGAACAGAAAAGACACAAGCACTAAAGAGGCTGAGACATCAGACTGAAAGACCATCTTATAAAGAAAGAGAGAGCAAGATGGCGGAGACACACAGAGAGAGACATCAGGTGATAGAGACTTCTAAGCATTGGCAGTGAGTTATAGATAGAAAACCCCACGACTATACAAGAGGAACAAATCATGGAAACATTTGGGTTCTCAACTTACTCGCGTGGTAAAGTCAATATTTACTGTAGATTAGTTTGATGGCTTTAACAGTTCCATTGTCATCTTTCCATAATGACTGGGGGCATGTTTAATTCTCTTTATTATTCAGGGATTAGTTACTTCCTCTTGTCTCTGTTGATTTTCACAGTTATAAAAAAACCTCTTTAGAATATACGTCTACAACTAAAATATATTTATTCTCTGTGTTTCCCATTGGCTAGGTGACAGAGGTGTTTTGTGATACCAACATAGTCATAGAAAGTGACACACACAGAAAAAAGCTAGCAAAATATGTGTTAAAATACCATTCTGATCTGGATATGGAACCAGTAAAATTAATTTACATGAAATTATGTAAGGAAAGTATTAAACTTACCCTGACACCCACACATTCCCAAATAGTGTTGAAACTTACACGGAGCCGATCTGTTCCAGCTGCGATAAATCAGCAGCATCCTCCTGCTGCTGCTGCTGTGTTCGGCGATGCACTACTCATCAATCCATTACTATATATTAATAATAAATTATGAGCTTTGACAGGATTCCAAAAAAGCTTTCCATGGCGCAACGTGGACGAGACACCTGCAGCTGTAAATGATTTCTGATTCAATCAAATCAATTTTATTTATATAGCGCCAAATCACAACAAACAACAAGGCAAAGCCATACAATAATTACGGAAAAACCCCAACGGTCAAAACGACCCCCTGTGAGCAAGCACTTGGCGACAGTGGGAAGGAAAAACTCCCTTTTAACAGGAAGAAACCTCCAGCAGAACCAGGCTCAGGGAGGGGCAGTCTTCTGCTGGGACTGGTTGGGGCTGAGGGAGAGAATCAGGAAAAAGACATGCTGTGGAGGGGAGCAGAGATCAATCACTAATGATTAAATGCAGAGTGGTGCATACAGAGCAAAAAGAAAAAGAAACACACAGTGCATCATGGGAACCCCCCAGCAGTCTAAGTCTATAGCAGCATAACTAAGGGATGGTTCAGGGTCACCTGATCCAGCCCTAACTATAAGCTTTAGCAAAAAGGAAAGTTTTAAGCCTAATCTTAAAAGTAGAGAGGGTGTCTGTGTTATGTGTCGGACGCGGGCGGAGGACCGACCAGCGTTTGAAATAGGACCCAGTATAAAATAAGCAGAGCACGGTACAAAGGATAACAGAATTTAATAACATAACAGTGAGGTGCAGAACAAATAAGTGCGCGGTCTGGCGAGGTGGAAAGACGGTGCGCTCCCAGCAGCACAAACGGTCTGGAGCCAGAACAGTTCGGACCCAAGGACCCCGCCGACACCCCCCAGAAGACAGAAAACAGAAGACAAACAAAAGCCAGCCAGGCACGCCAGGCACCCCAGCCACAACAGTCTGTCTCCCTGATCCGAATTGGGAGCTGGTTCCAGAGGAGAGGAGCCTGAAAGCTGAAGGCTCTGCCTCCCATTCTACTCTTAAAAACCCTAGGAACTACAAGTAAGCCTGCAGTCTGACAGCGAAGCGCTGTATTGGGGTGATATGGTACTATGAGGTCCCTAAGATAAGATGGTACCTGATTATTCAAAACCTTATAAGTAAGAAGAAGAATTTTAAATTCTATTCTAGACTTAACAGGAAGCCAATGAAGAGAAGCCAATATGGGTGAAATATGCTCTATCCTTCTAGTCCCTGTCAGTACTCTAGCTGCAGCATTTTGAATTAACTGAAGGCTTTTCAGGGAACTTTTAGGACAACCTGATAATAATGAATTACAATAGTCCAGCCTAGAGGAAATAAATGCATGAATTAGTTTTTCAGCATCACTCTGAGACAAGACCTTTCTAATTTTAGAGATATTGCGCAAATGCAAAAAAGCAGTCCTATATATTTGTTTAATATACGCATTGAATGACATATCCTGATCAGAAATGACTCCAAGATTTCTCACAGTATTACTAGAGGTCAGGGTAATGCCATTCAGAGTAGGGATCTGGTTAGACACCATGTTTCTAAGATTTGTGGGGCCAAGTACAATAACTTCAGTTTTATCTGAGTTTAAAAGCAGGAAATTAAAGGTCATCCATGTCTTTATGTCTGTAAGACAATCCTGCAGTTTAGCTAATTGGTGTGTGTCCTCTGGCTTCATGGATAGATAAAGCTGGGTATCATCTGCGTAACAGTGAAAATTTAAGCAATGCTGTCTAATAATACTGCCTAAGGGAAGCATGTATAAAGTGAATAAAATTGGTCCTAGCACAGAACCTTGTGGAACTCCATAATTAATCTTAGTCTGTGAAGAAGATTCCCCCTTTACATGAACAAATTGTAATCTATTAGATAAATATGATTCAAACCACTGCAGTGCAGTGCCTTTAATACCTATAGCATGCTCTAATCTGTGTAATAAAATTTTATGGTCAACAGTATCAAAAGCAGCACTAATGTCTAACAGAACAAGTACAGAGATGAGTCCACTGTCTGAGGCCATAAGAAGATCATTTGTAACCTTCACTAATGCTGTTTCTGTACTATGAATTCTAAACCCTAACTGAAACTCTTCAAATTGACCATTCCTCTGCAGATGATCAGTTAGCTGTTTTACAACTACCCTTTCAAGAATTTTTGAGAGAAAAGGAAGGTTGGAGATTGGCCTATAATTAGCTAAGATAGCTGGGTCAAGTGATGGGTTTTTAAGTAATGGTTTAATTACTGCCACCTTAAAAGCCTGTGGTACATAGCCAACTAATAAAGATAGATTGATCATATTTAAGACTGAAGCATTAATTAATGGTAGGACTTCCTTGAGCAGCCTGGTAGGAATGGGGTCTAATAGACATGTTGATGGTTTGGAGGAAGTAACTAATGAAAATAACTCAGACAGAACAATCGGAGAGAAAGAGTCTAACCAAATACCGGCATCACTGAAAGCAGCCAAAGAGAACGATATGTCTTTGGGATGGTTATGAGTAATTTTTTCTCTAATAGTTAAAATTTTATTAGCAAAGAAAGTCATGAAGTCATTACTAGTTAAAGTTAAAGGAATACTCGGCTCAATAGAGCTCTGACTCTTTGTCAGCCTGGCTACAGTGCTGAAAAGAAACCTGGGGTTGTTCTTATTTTCTTCAATTAGTGATGAGTAGTAAGATGTCCTAACTTTACAGAGGGCTTTTTTTATAGAGCAACAGGCTCTTTTTCCAGGCTAAGTGAAGATCTTCTAAATTAGTGAGACGCCATTTTCTCTCCAACCTACGGGTTATCTGCTTTAAGCTGCGAGTTTGTGAGTTATACCACAGAGTCAGGCACTTCTGATTTAAGGTTCTCTTTTTCAGAGGAGCTACAGCATCCAAAGTTGTCCTCAAAGAGGATATAAAACTATTGACGAGATAATCTATCTCACTCACAGAGTTTAGGTAGCTACTCTGCCCTGTGTTGGTATATGTCATTGGAGAACATAAAGAAGGAATCATATCCTTAAACCTAGTTACAGCGCTTTCTGAAAGACTTCTACTGTAATGAAACTTATTCCCCACTGCTGTGTAGTCCATCAGAGTAAATGTAAATGTTATTAAGAAATGATCATATATATAGCCTGTTGGGCTTCAACACAGAGCCCTACAGGTGCCCACAACTGCAGAGGGAAGGGCTAAAGAACAACAATGTGTCCGGAAAGCCCTCACAGTATGTGGGTACCCACGATGGTCCCTGGACAAAGTGCAGAAGTCCCAGAGAACAAAGAGACCAGATAGACAGGAGACAGAGACAAGAAGAAGAGTGTCTCTCCCTTATTTAGCAGGAGTAGGGGAAAAACTACAGAGGATCTTCAGACAGCACAAAATCCCAGTTCACTTTAAACCGGTTAACACCTTGAGACAGAAATTAGTTCACCCTAAGGACATAATCCCTAGTTACAAACAGAGCAATGTAGTGTATTCTATCAGATGTCAGGAAAACTGTAACGAACACTACATAGGTGAAACGAAGCAACCTTTACACAAAAGGCTATACCAGCACTGCAGAGAGGGCGCCAGTGGACCTCAGTCTGCGGTTCACCTCCACCTTAAAGACACTAACCACACGTTTGAGGACAAGAAAGTTAAAATATTAGCCAGAGAGAAGAAATGGTTTGAGAGAGAGGTCAAGGAGGCGTTCTTTGTGAAATGTTTGAAACCCAGCCTTAACCGGGGAGGGGGTCTGAGACACACTTTATCCCCTGTTTACAATGGGGTACTCAGGTCAAAGGGGTTTCAGTCTTTTGTTCATGGTAATGAGTCATTCATGTCATCAAGGGAGCCATCAGAAAGGCATCTGTCGCTGAGATAGATGATGACTGGAGTGCAGTTTGAAGCAGAAACGAGGTGTTAATCTGTGAACCGTGTCATCAGGGGGGACTGACTTTTAGCGGGACCGTTTGGTCGGCGACACCGGACATTGTCCATAGTTGCCCTTTCAGATGTGGAGCACACAACAGGATGTGTCTTGACTCGCTGATAATACTCCGTTTGATTAGTGAGGAATGGCATTTGGGCAAAACATGCATGAGGTACAGGAGAAGATGCAAAAAGTGTGCAGTCAATCAAGTACTAACAGACACATGAATGAGCTCATCAGCTTGTGGGAGAGCAGAGCAGAAGAGAGAGAGAGAGAGAGAGAGAGAGAGAGAGAGAGAGAGAGAGAGAGAGAGAGAGAGAGAGACGGAAAATGTGTAGGCTAGGTGGCACTTGACAACCAGGTGTGAGAACCACTCCATGAATCCACTTAGTGGATTTGTGCTCACAGGTACTGTGACCTTGTTAGCACAGTTTAGCACGAGTAGTCCAAGATAAGAAAAGATTACCATAACAACCATTAAATACTTTGAATACTGATTGCATTATGGAGTCAACAAGTGCAATGCGAGGAATGGATTGATGCTCTGCAGAGAGCCTGTTACAGCTTGTTTTGGTCTGTGTTGGTCGTACTGTATTCATGCTCGAAGTGAAGCAGGCAAACTGAGGGGTGAGTTCAGCAATCCCTTCATGACAACTCTTTTCTAAAACTAAAAATCAGATTTGCTGTGAGAAAGTAATGACAGCCTTATTCATTTTAGGGAGGCAGCAAGCAGCACAGGCTGAATGAAAAACACGCTGATGCAAATCCAAAATCAATCCCGAGACCGAGCGGTGGAGAGGAAGATCCATTAGGAGCGGCGTCTGATGTCACCGATCACACTACCAAATGGGAACAAAGCAAGAAAATGGCCTGCTCACCAGTTTGTTTCTTCTTTTATTCCATTTTCACATTAAACTTGTGTTGTTTGTGTCTCCGGAAGACACGCATCTGCAAAAAAAGCTTGTTTAGAGATTCTGCAAATTACTCCGCTGCCTTTAATCATGTCAGACAATGTTCCCTTTGCAGTAACTGTTTACCTTCGACAGCCGCGGAATACTTAAATCATATTCCGGGGGGGCACACAACTGAGTCTCACTGCATCGAGCACAACTGAGTCTCACTGCAGATTTCAGATATTAGAATAAGATACCAAACATGAAAAAATATATGAATAACAGACAAGAAAATGTGACCGCCTGTCTTTTTCATGCAATCTTGTTCATACAATACAAAGTATTCAGTTTGCCAGTTTTCCTCTCTGTATGTGTCATTTTACAGAAATCAATATAAAATTACCTGCCACTGCGAAAATGGACTAACAGTACTGCTGGGAAACTCTCAAAAATGAATAACTGTCACATTAAGGAGAGATTAGCAAGAAAAGCACAGAGTTCCTGTGTGAAAATGAATATGTGCTCCAGAAAATTAGGAAATAAAACAGGAAATTTAAACAGAAAATATTTGCATGCTCGATATTTGGTTTTTCCAAGGCAGCAGCCACAGAATTAACTGTTGACAAAAGTTAACCTTCAAGACAGAAATTATGGGAAATATTGCTCATTTTACAGAGCAGACACATTTGGCTTCATCCAATGAAAATATTTAAATCATCTGGGATTTTATTCATAGTTGGAGGTTACTTATATTCTGTTGGTTTGCAAATCACAGCTCATTTGCTGCTGCTCATAGTTGGCTTCCATGGACACCATGTGGCCATCACTCATTAGGACTCCCTGCTTTCGGATTGCTTCTATTCAGTTCTTTGGATATTTGATTAATTTCTTCAAATATTTGATTCAGGGATTCAAACCTGCAATTTACAAAAGCTCTGTTGAAACTTTACCCCTGTGCTACAATTACTGTCTTACAATAGCAGTGTGAAATGCTTAAAATCAACAAGGAGATAAATGTATGTTTTCAAAAAAAGAAATTAGACGATGTATGGACACATGTGTCGGGCCAACCCACAGCCTGCTGAGGTGCGCTGTGTGCGGCGGCAGCAGATGTTTTATGTATTTCCATGTGAGGACAGCAGACAGAGACATGTGCCTCATGGAAAAAAAGTTGTAAGTCCATGTCTTTCAAAACATAGTACGTGTTCCCCAGCTGGGACGTCCAAGACCAGAGATCTCAACAGCAGCTGCTGTTGGCAGACGTGCCATGTCCGTTCAGCACCCAGACCAAAGTGACACTCTGTTTCTATGTTATGTGGTCATTCATTTTAGTTATTTGTTGTGTAATTGCGCATGTAGGTATTGTTGTAATTATTTATATACCTGTCCTGGTGGTGGTCTCTGTGTTTTTAATGTGACACATCGTGTGCACTGAGCCGTCATCCAGCTGTCAGTGTGCTGCGATCAGCTGACAGGCGCCTCCCCATTCTGTGTGCGCTCAGACGTGGCTGTCCGGCCTCCATGTGATCATGTCTGTACATACATATAAGCATTTTATGCAAGCGTACCCCCCCCCCCCGCACACCACATGTGTTGGGGGGAGAGGGGAAGGGGGGGTGACACATGCACACACGTGCGATACACATGCATGCCACATGTGTGTTGCTGTTTGCAATGCCTCACTTGTGGGGGCACTTAGACAAATTTCACATCCAGTTCAGAAGTGATTGTCACTATTTGTGATGCTCACTATTTTTGTGCTGACAGAGTGAATGGCCACACAAGTGCCAAGTGAGCGGTGTTGGATGTTTGTGTGTGACACCTGGAATTTGGCTGACACCTGCCACAAGAGGGATCCAATGGGCTCTCACAGGGCACTTTCTGTCTTTTGCCGTTGGTGTGCGCGAATAATTGTAGCGACAGGTGTACGAGGCGTTGGAGGCAGCTCCGATTTTTCACGAATGCCATGCAATTCCTCCTTTGTGCGCTAGAAGGCTTCAATCGTGTTATGTCTGAAGGGGCCCTAAGATTTAGCGGAGCCGTCCTGTGATGAAGATGATGCCTTGGAATACAGGAAGTTTATTTCTAGTAGCTTTAGAATATGACAGACGAAGATGCATTTTCAAGGACATTTTAATTTTTCTTTTTAGTCCTAAATGCTTGTGTAAACATTTTAATTTTCAACCTCCTGATGTTGCTTTAAAAGTGAAATTGGTACCCTGCTGATTCAGAGTACAGACATTATCATGGTGCTTACGCTGCAACTATGAAACGAAGCAATGAGTAAACAAACCAAACTGAATTTTCTCCAGAAAACCACAAAACTGGTGAGGCTGTAAGCACTTCCCTTATTAAAAGAGTTCAATTATGACACCATCTTTAAAGATCAAAGAATCAATGAAAATGTTCAATTGAAGAAATGCATCAGTATCCCGGCTTTGATTCAGTTGGACTAAATCACAGCATCTCTTGGTTTTTAACCAAAAAGTCAAGCATGCCAAAGGTGCAGATCTGATGTGACTTTGTGATTGGATACAAAATGCAGGACATCATACGTGCGTTAGCCTCTGCACATGACCGCCGCTCAGCGTTATGATCTTCTAACATCCCTATTTCTCCAGTGAAGGAGGTGAAAAATGACTGATTTCTTGCTAGATGTTGGAGTACATATGTATGTCTGTGGGTTGTGAGGAGCTGCTACTTCCTCACCACATGACGGTAAGGAATGATGCCATGCAACAGATGACTGGTACCGTCAGTTTGCCAGTTTCCTTGCAGCAACATTAAGCAGAGAAAGCCGAGAGCTTCAGTTTTGACAGTGTAGCCGCTGATGTTGTGGTCTGAACCATCAACAATCACCAAGCCAACAAGGCAACATGACTGACAAATTGTGCAATTCCTAGAATGGCCACTTCAGGCTCGCTCTAAAAGTGAGTCTGGTACAAAAATTGGTTTTGGTCCTGATGGTTTATATAACTCATCATATTAAGATAGTTTAAACCATAAAATTACAATATTTAGGGGTGTGGTCACTTTGAGTGAATGCTGGTGTGCTACGTCCAACCAACAGCAAAGGTTTCTAGCTCCATCATGTTTGTCCTTTTTATTACAAATACCTGAGGTAATACGACTTAGTCACACTAATGGACCATGTAAGAAGTCTGTGCTCCAGTATTTCCATTGTGGGAAATTTTAGTATTAATTAATTTTTATGTTAGCACCATTAGCACAGTTAGCATGTGTTGATAACTTGGTGATTTCAATAGACTCGGTCGCAGATACCGCCATCTATGCTGTACGTGATGCATTCTGGGAAAGCAAGGGGCAACCAACAGCCGTATTTCCGTATTTCACCATATTCACACTTGAATAACTGAAGGATTTCTTAAAATAGTCATCTTTTCAAGACATTTATCTTCCTTGTCAAAGGTGTTTCTTCTCTTTTTGTTCAGCATTGGTGGAGGTGATCACTGTGCCAGAAATAACTAAAGTTTTTATGTCTGTCTTTAAAAACATTACCGCTGATCACTTGGATTAACTAATTCACACACGTTAGCTTGCCATGCTATCCCTGTCATGAAGTTTACATTTGTCAGCAGTGACTGTGGTCACAACTGAACGCTGTTGTTTGCCCCTTGCCTTCCCAGAATGCATCACGCACAGCAAAGATGATGGTATCTGCAACCAATTCTACGATGGTGCCATGGTGACGAATGCAATATATCGGTTGTAGTTTTTCACATCCAGACCCAAGCTGCCCATTATGAAAAAAATAAATAAAAATGCATTAATGCACCCAGTTACCATTAAAGGAACTGAGGTGAACACTGAGGACTACTACAAGTACCTGGGTGTCCACATAGACAACAAACTGGACTGGACTATAAACACAGATGCTGTGTATGAGAAAAGTCAGAGCTGACTGTACTTCCCCAGGAGGCTCAGATCTTTCAATGTCTACAGAAATATGTTGCAGATGTTTTATCACTCAGTGGTCTCCAGCTTCATCGTCTATGTCATACTGTGCTTAGGCATCAGGCTATAGGCAGCTGAATGGACAAACTCAACAAACTCATCAGGAGGACTGGCTCTGTTCCTGGGGGTGGAAATGGAGTCTTTGATGGAGGTGTCGGAGAGGAGGATGCTGAGAAAACTGCTCACCATCCATATCAGAATGAATATATAATTATCAGAATTTTTCAGCCTTGCATAAACATGGTGCAAAAAAAAAGAAAAAACAAAGAAGAAGCAGTGTTTACCGTTTATTGATTCAGCACTCTGGCAAAACAATTCTTTCGGGATTCATAAAGTTCTTCTTATTCTTCTCATTATTTATTCTTATTAATCAAATACCCAAACCAAAGTTAGCTTGTCAGCTTTAGCTTGATTGATAACAAAGAGATCTGAGGCCTGTCCAGGCGGAATCAGGCATTTCCAAAATGCTGACATTTGGAACCATCCCATTTGAGCGTCAAAACCGGCTTTTCAGGAAACCCACAGGTGACATCACAGAGGGTTTGTATACATACCATCTACGTTCCACACAAGTTCCGAATATTTTTTTTTTTTTGCAACAAATGCAAAATATGTGGAACAGATTTATTTATTTATGTTTGTCTATAAAGTTGCACAACACACAAAAAAATGAAAACCCGCCTCATTTTTTTATGGTGTGGCTGCAGTCAAAGTCCATATGGTGCCGTTAAAATCCACAGCGCTGTGATTTAAAGAACAAGTGGGATAAACAAGTCTCTGTTACATGATGTACTTGGTATTTATGCTTAAAGGACAAAGCCAATAATGACATCACCAAACCGCACCACAACAATGCAGAAATAAACAAGAGTAGCCTTTAAAACAGAACTGCCACAGAATCTAAGTGCAATAATCACTTCCCGCGGGAATGGTGCAGAAAAGTGGGATCTCATCCTCAAAGATGTATTGACCCGGGTTCAGCATCCAAAAACACCTCCCGATCCCCTGTTAATCAGCATGTTTCAAAGCCAGAATGCACCAGCAGCATTAATGAACACAACAAGAAAAGTACATTTAATGGTTGGTGGAGTACTAGTCCTAAAAAATTTTTGCTTACGTAACTGAGATGAAAAAAAAAAAAAGAAAAACTATGCAATTTCCCAGTTGATGACCATGTAATTATCACATTAGAAGGTATTAGGGATGGTTTGGTCAAGGAACATTTCATTCACAGGAGAAATAATTCTGCTCGTTAATGAAAAGCACACAGAACTAAACCACGTCAGTGTGTCCACACTGCTGTGGCATGACCTTTCCCACTTAATCTGTCTGTAATCTGTGGTTTTCGGGTCTATTACACCAAAGGGAACACTGTGGATTCAAAATGTGCAGTGCTGAACTAATTAACATTTACTTTGTCGAACCAAAGGAGGGGAGAACATGACTTGTTTGGGTTCACCTGTCTCGTTTATGAACTGGCAGCTACTAACTTTCTGAATAATGACTTATAACTCATGGTTGATGGGTTTTTTTTTTAATCTGTGAGTTAAAAATCCATGACATCAGTTTTAGATTTATTTTTATTTCTTTTGCATTCAGTCACTCAGCATTTTATCAGCCAATCTGCATGTTGGAGGCTAACATGGATAGTACAGCTTGTCTAAAGACAATCCCAATTCCAATGAAGTTGGGATGTTGTGTAAAATGTAAATAAAAACAGAATACAATGATTTGCAAATCCTGTTCAACCTATATTCAATTGAATACACCACAAGACAAGTTAATGTTCAAACTGATAAACTTTATTGTTTTTGTGCAAATATTTGCTCATTTTGAAGTGGATGCCTGCATCACGTTTCAAAAAAGCTGGGACAGTGGTATGTTTACCACTGTGTTACATCACCTTTCCTTCAAAGAACACTCAATAAGCATTTGGAAACTGAGGACACAAACTATGAGTGTCATGACTGGGTACAAAAGGAGCATCCCAAAAAGGCTCAGCCATCCACAAGCAAAGATGGGGCGAGGATCACCACTTTGTGAACAACTTCATTAAAAAATAGTCCAACAGTTTAAGAATAATGTTCCTTAATGTTCAATTGCAAGGAATTTAGGGATTCCATCATCTACAGTCCATAATATAATTAGAAGATTCAGAGAATCTGGAGAACTTTCTATACATAAGCGGAAAGGCCGAAAACCAACACTGAATGACCGTGACCTTCAATCCCTCAGGCGGCACTGCATTAAAAACTGATATCATTGTGTAAATGATCTTACCACGTGGGCTCAGGAACACTCCAGAAAACCATTGTCAGTTAACACAGTTCGTCGCTACATCTACAAGTGCAAGTTAAAACTCCACCATGCAAAGCAAAAGTCATACATCAACAACATCCAGAAATGCCGTCGCCTTCTCTGGGCCTGAGCTCATTTGAAATGGACAGATGCAAAGTGGAAAAGTGTGCTGTGGTCTGATGAGTCCACATTTCAGATTGTTTTTGGAAATCATGGACGTCGTGTCCTCTGGACAAAAGAGGAAAAAGACCATCCAGACTGTTACCAGAGCAAAGTTCAAAAGTCAGCATCTGTGATGGTATGGGGGAGTGTTAGTGCCCACAGCATGGGCAACTTACACATCTGTGATGGCACCATCAATGCTGAAAGGTACATCCAGGTTTTGGAGCAACACATGCTGCCATCAAGTAACGTCTTTTTCAGGGACGTCCTTGCTTATTTCAGCAATACAATGCCAAGCCACATTCTGCACGTGTTACAACAGCGTGGCACTGTCCCAGCTTTTTTGAAACGTGTGGCAGGCATCCATTTCAAAATGAGCAAATATTTGCACAAAAACAAAGTTTATCAGTTTGATACCGAGCCCCGATCCGATACTTTAAAAAACTGAATGAACAATGAACAAATGCTAATCTTATAATATTTTAATTTAATCACCTTATGTTATTATTTATCACTTAAACAGTGCACTTCTCCTTGAGGTGGCTTGAACAATCAAGTAATAATCTACCAGACTTAAAAAATGTACAGATTTTCATGTTATTTTATTTGGCCAAAAATAAATGTCCAAGGTTCCTTATGTTAAACAAGAAATTATCTAATCTGAAATAACAGGTGGTTTTAATTTACAGATGAAAGGTTTCTAAAGAACTATTTATTGATTTAGCTATTTTAATTACAAGTGTTGTAAACTTTTTTTTAAACAGTAATCAGAAATTTTGAGGTAACAAACAACAACAAAAATTTCCAAGGGTTTTTCTTCAGGAAACTGCTCTATAAATGAGAGTCCTGTGACACGTTTCTGTTTTGTACAGATCAGTGGTTTCTGCACCGATCTGTTTTGTACAGATCAGTGGTTTCTGCAACTAGTCTTCCGTGTTTTGGCCCAACACGTCATTCCTATTGGACAGCGCGAAGCTACGTCACAGCTCAGAGCGTCGAAAGTTGGATTGGGTTGAACTTATGTTTTTTCTTTTGTTCAATAAAAAATAAAAATAAAAAATAAAACATTGGGTTGAACTTTGACCGCATCAGCCTGCCCACAAGCGGCAATGCGCGGTCCCGTCAGAAGCGTCCCTTTAGTTGGGCTTTTGACACGACGCTTCTGATGCCTCTAAAAACCAATATGTCTCATTGAAAATAAAGCTTTTTAGATCGATTCTTGACGCCTCTGATGCGTCTGATGCATGAAAGGCCCATTAATCTGCAATAATGAGCTTGAAATAGCGTTGATCAAAATAATGAGGATAAAATCAGGAAAATGCTGTAGTTTTGTTTTCGGCTGCAATCAACGAAGCAGTCGCGAAAAGTGCGTTTTTTTTTTGTTCCCAGTGGAGAAGGGAAGACAAAGCAAATATGAGAGGTCGTATCGGTAAGTGTTAGACTACACAGCTAACCAGAGTAGCTACGTTCATTCGCCTACACAACTGCCTCGACACGTTTGAGCTCCGGGTCATAAACAAACTGCAACACATGCCCACTTTCCCACTGCATTTTCACTTTTTCTTTGTATTTTCACTGTGTTTGCATGTACAACCCCTGGCAAAAATTATGGACTTACCGGCCTCAGAGGATGTTCAGTCAGTTGTTTAATTTTGTAGAAAAAAAAGCAGATCACAGACATGACACAAAACTAAAGTCATTTCAAATGGCAACTTTCTGGCTTTAAGAAACACTATAAGAAATCAAGAAAAAAATTGTGGCAGTCAGTAACGGTTACTTTTTTAGACCAAGCAGGGGAAAAAAAATATGGACTCACTCAATTCTGAGGAATAAATTATGGAATCACCCTGTAAAGTTTCATCCCCAAAACTAACACCTGCATCAAATCAGATCTGTTCGTTAGTCTGCATCTAAAAAGGAGTGATCACACCTTGGAGAGCTGTTGCACCAAGTAGACTGACATGAATCATGGCTCCAACATAAGAGATGTCAATTGAAACAAAGGAGAGGATTATCAAACTCTTAAAAGAGGGTAAATCATCACGCAATGTTGCAAAAGATGTTGGTTGTTCACAGTCAGCTGTGTCTAAACTCTGGACCAGATACAAACAACATGGGAAGGTTGTTAAAGGCAAACATACTGGTAGACCAAGGAAGACATCAAAGCATCAAGACAGAAAACTTAAAGCAATATGTCTCAAAAATCGAAAATGCACAACAAAACAAATGAGTAACGAATGGGAGGAAACTGGAGTCAACGTCTGTGACCGAACTGTAAGAAACCGCCTAAAGGAAATGGGATTTACATACAGAAAAGCTAAACGAAAGCCATCATTAACACCTAAACAGAAAAAAACAAGGTTACAATGGGCTAAAGAAAAGCAATCGTGGACTGTGGATGACTGGATGAAAGTCATATTCAGTGATGAATCTCGAATCTGCATTGGGCAAGGTGATGATGCTGGAACTTTTGTTTGGTGCCGTTCCAATGAGATTTATAAAGATGACTGTCTGAAGAGAACATGTAAATTTCCACAGTCATTGATGATATGGGACTGCATGTCAGGTAAAGGCACTGGGGAGATGGTTGTCATTACATCATCAATAAATGCACAAGTTTACGTTGATATTTTGGACACTTTTCTTATCCCATCAATTGAAAGGATGTTTGGGGATGATGAAATCATTTTTCAAGATGATAATGCATCCTGCCATAGAGCAAAAACTGTGAAAGCATTCCTTGCAAAAAGACACATAGGGTCAATGTCATGGCCTGCAAATAGTCCGGATCTTAATCCAATTGAAAATCTTTGGTGGAAGTTGAAGAAAATGGTCCATGACAAGGATCCAACCTGCAAAGCTGATCTGGCAACAGCAATCAGAGAAAGTTGGAGCCAGATTGATGAAGAGTACTGTTTGTCACTCATTAAGTCCATGCCACAGAGACTGCAAGCTGTTATAAAAGCCAGAGGTGGTGCAACAAAATACTAGTGATGTGTTGGAGCGTTCTTTTGTTTTTCATGATTCCATAATTTTTTCCTCAGAATTGAGTGATTCCATATTTTTTTTCCCTGTGCTTGGTCTAAAAAAGTAACCGTTACTGACTGCCACAATTTTATTTCCTGATTTCTTATAGTGTTTCTTAAAGCCAGAATGTTGCCATTTGAAATGACTTTAGTTTTGTGTCATGTCTGTGATCTGCTTTTTTTCTACAAAATTAAACAACTGAATGAACATCCTCCGAGGCCGGCGATTCCATAATTTTTGCCAGGGGTTGTAATTTGCCCAAAATCTCAGAGACAGGGCCGTGTTTTTGTTCCCGGAAGTAGAGAAATTACATCATATGCATCATATTTTACCCCTTTAGCACCCGCCCTCGAAACGAGTCTGTGCTGCCCAACTGCAACAGACCATTTCACATTTGATGCACCCTGGCTGCTTTGCTATGCAGATGTCAATAATGGTGCTGTCAGCTGAGAGCGAGAGAAACTGGTGTTTGGCATGAAGATGCTGTTGCTATCATAAGCTTCAGTGACTGAATTACTTACAGAAAAATAAACTGCGCAAACGATGGAATTGGATTTGAATGGGAATAACCCCCATGTGTTTGATAATTTGTGAATGTTAATGCTGGATTAACCATTTTACCGGCTCCGCTAACGCGTTGCTGGTAAAACTCAATTTGCGACTGTAAAATCCAGCATTAATGTCCGCAAATCATCAGATACAACAGGGTTATTCCCGAGGCCTTTTGTAACTTATGTAATTTTAGCATTTTAATAAAATTTGCAATAAAAATGCATCTGAAAGAGTTTCCTAGTCGGTGCGTTTATGCACATTAGAACATCTGACAACTTCACATGTAATCAGTGAAGTAACCATACAGTATGTTATAATCATGTTTGGAATTTCAAGACGGGAAAAAAAAAGCAAAAATACAAAACACTTTGATATACTTTTCATTGAAACTGAATTATGTGACCAGCAGATAAGCTGTATGCTTTGATGCCTTACCCAAGAAGGTTTGAATCATCATCAACTTCAAAGCTAGGCTTTGATAAAGCCTAGGCATGTACCCTGTAAAAGGTAGTGGATGGATGGATGGATGGATGGATGGATGGATGGATGGATGGATGGATGGACACCTGCCTGCATGGATGGTTAGATCCATGCATGCATGGCTGGATGGATGGTTGGATGGCTACATACATAAAATCCTTTTTTATAGATTCTGTCCCACAGATGAAGTGCACCTGCGAAAAAAATACAGACCTCTCCATTCTTTGTAGGTGGGAAAACTTGCAAAATCAACAGTGGATCAATACTCATTTGCCTCACTGTCAGTGGTGGGCACAGCTGACCAAAAAGTTAGCTTTGATAACCACTAATCAGCTAACTGAAAAGCTATCTTTTATAATGCTAAACCGATAAACCATTAAAAGATTTAGTGGAAGCTTCAGCTAACTGATAACTTTCAGTATTATCTCCGGTACACACTCAGCTACTGACAAGCTGATTTTGAGTTTAAACACCGCCAATGCTTCTGATAGAATCAAAGACGATCACAAACCAAAACACAACCAATGAATCAGCGCATCTGTTTTTGTGCGTCCTGCCCACTGCTGTAGGGAAGAGTCATTATCCTTCACAGCATACAGCGGTCCAGCCGTGAGGCAGATGTCTTGAAAGGCAAAGCATGCTTGACTTATTGTTTTGATTTATAAATCAAATTAATTCAGATAGAATAACTACATTAATGTCAACTCTGTCATTTGTACAAAGTGAAAATATAACGCATATCTTTTAATTTTAAAATAATGCACTAATTCTGACGTTTTGAACATTAGCACACTCAGATGCCCAAAGGGAGTATGGGTAAACAGAGCCTCCGCTCTTGCTGATTGGTTGATTCATTCATTCTATGTCAAAACCAACACAAGTTACAAGTCCAGTAGATGGCAGTGTTCTATGCATTTTGACCCATCTACTGCATGGCAGTGGGAATGGTAGCTGGTTATATCACACGGTTGCCGACCTGAATCACAACTTAAACAGACTTTTGCAAATGCCTTGCAAATGACTTTTGCAAATGCCCTTTTTTTCAAATGAAAAAATGACATATTTTATTAAAGCACATTTATTTGTAAACACAAATAAATGTGCACATTTATTTGTGAATTTTCACATCTCTGTATCTCATTCCCTCTAAAGATCTTTTTTCTCCATCACACTCTGTCCTCTTTTCTGTTTATCATGCAGAGAACAGCAGCAGCGGTGGTGGATAATATCTGCATTCCTCCATCGTTGTCTTTCTCCACATCACACTCCATGATGCCACCATTATCCTCATTAATGCAACAGGCGTTATTATAACTGAATGACAGTTGACATGGTGTAAACGTGAGCATTATGAACCTGTGCATAAAAACAAAATGCACACACGCACCACATAACCCCAGAGTGAGACGGCTCATCACACTGAAGAAAAGCGCATTTGAGGGTAAACAGAAGCAGTCCATTAGTCCTGCTCAGAACACATTAGCAGAAATATTACAGGAAACATTAACATGTACAGCAGCAATCGAGGCACAACGCTGAGATCTAGATGAGCAAGTTTCAAATATTTGACTGTGTCACAACACCACCAGGACAGCACGTGGTGCTCCAGCCTGTAGACATACTTCTCGGTGGTTGGTGGCGGGATTAGCAATCGAACAAATGACAAAGATCACTCTCGTATATTGAAGCAGAACATGCATTTCTGCTCGCCGTGCGAGTAAGACTGGTGTTGCTTTCCACCAGATGGCAGCACACATTAAGAAGAGGAAGGAGCAAGAGAAAACTACCGAAGACCACCAACGACCATGGAGATCAGAAAAACATCCAGCCATCCAGCTAACAATCCATCCAGTCATGCTACATGCATTCATCCAGGCATGCATGGATGCATGGATATATAGGAACATCACCCTATATAAAGGAGAGACATCCATCCATCATCAATGCATGCAGGCATCTCATCCCTCCTTCTAACCATCCATCCATCCATCCATCCATCCATCCATCCATCCATCCATCCATCCATCCATCCATCCATCTAGCAATCAATCCATGTTAGCATAAAGCCATCCGTCC
The DNA here is from genome assembly GCF_902500255.1 of Thalassophryne amazonica. Taxonomy (NCBI): domain Eukaryota; kingdom Metazoa; phylum Chordata; class Actinopteri; order Batrachoidiformes; family Batrachoididae; genus Thalassophryne; species Thalassophryne amazonica. Next base: position 17,624,673 of record NC_047122.1, read on the forward strand.
ATCCATCCTGATGATTGATGTGGAAGAGTCGGACAGGTCACCAGACTGAGAAGCATTCTGCCTCACATTCACATCCTACATCAACACTGAATTACAAGTTAACTTCCATGTATTTGGATTGTAGGTGGAAGCCAACGAATCCTGACAGAAACCATGTTGAAAAAGTGCTGCATGCAAACTCCACAAAGGCAAGAGCCCAGTATCATTGAAGTGACAGTTACTGTTACACTGCTGCGCTGTAAAAGTGCTTTTAACACTGTAGATATTAATTCCTTCATGCTCGACCCCTAAACTGCCCCTGAATGGGCACTGAGCAGCACTGTGTATAACCTCCAGGTTCTGCATCAATGGAGGAAAGTGGAACCACAGGAGAGACAAGACAAATGAAGAAACGGAGTCTTTCCCATAATGCACTCTCGAAATCCCTCCAAAGCATTTTAACAGGCATGAAAAAGCTCTTAACTTGCTGAGGTAACATCACACAGAGCTTCAGCAGAAGGAGAGCAGGTCCTGCCTCGGGCTGTTGGCAGCACAAACCTCAGACTCTAATTAGCAACTCAGCTTCAGAAGACAAACACTTAGCCTTGCCGTCTCAGTCTGCTCCAGAGAGTGGAAACGAGTGGTGCGTTAACACGATTTAGATGTATTCACATACACAAACAGTTTGGAGGTAAACAAACAAAAAAATACTGTGCAAAGCAGCTAACACCTTTTTGATTCTGTGGTTAGTGGCAAATTAATTGCATCAAAATATTGTTTTGATTTAGAATTCATGCTATAATCTCTCCAATAACAGCCACTAAAGACTGTCACTCTTCCAGTGTTGTTCTGGATGTTAGGTGGCTTCCCTCACCAAATAATAATAATAATAATAATAATAATAATTAATAGACCACTGGTTTTAAAGTGCATAATGATTATTACGAGGAGCTGTAATTTATGGTTTTGTTTAGATGTCAGAAAATGTAAAATCATAGGGAGAGAGTACTTTGTGTTGTGTGGGCCGCTGAAGAGGAGGTACTGCTGGCCCACCACCAGAGGGCGCCCTGCCTGAAGTGCGGGCTTCAGGCACGAGAGGGCGGTGCCGCCCCGCAGAAGCAACAGGGAGTGACAGCTGTCACCCATCATCATCACCAGCTGTCACTCACCACCACCATAAAAGCCGGGCAGCATCTCCACCTTGCGGCCGAGTTATCGACTACTGCTTAAGGTAAAGTCTCAGCCTTGATTGTGCCTACGCATGTGCTTGCTGTTCTGGTTCTGTGATCTGTTGCAGGAGATTCAACTCGCTATTTCCAGCGGGATGCTGGGGGTTCATGGATTGACGAGCGGTGAACGGTTTTCACTCCTCACTCCGAACCACGTAAAGTAGGAGATTGACTCTGCACTGTGATCTGGTGTTAAGGTGGAGGTGTTTTTCCCACCCGACTACTGAGAGAACTGAACTGTGCTTGCTGACTGTTTACTGGGTGTGTACACACACACCCACCATTAACTGTTTCTGCCTCCTGCCAGCAGTACCAGGTCTGACAACTGGAGACGGTGGCCACCTGGGGACTTGGGACTTGGCGGCTCCGGTGTGCTTCAGATCCGTTGGCAGTGGAAATCGTGTGGGACCCGGCTCTTCTCTGGACAGACGTCTTCTATCCTCGAGCCTGCCCACACGTCACCCTTGTACATTGATTGAATACAAATTCTGTGATTATCTGTATTTCGTTGTGCACTTTCACAACAGTAAATTGTTGTTTTTTGGCTCATCCATTGTCCGTTCATTTACGCCCCCTGTTGTGGGTCTGTGTCCCTACACTTTCCCAACAGGATAACTCGGCCAACGTCATGGATTCCGAGGGGCGTCAACCATCTGTTGAACAACCAATGGAAGAGCAGGGTGCACAGGCGCCAGCAAGAGGCATGTTAGGTGAGTTGCAGCACATCTTAACCGCCTTCACTGCTCGGATGGACTTAGTGACCGAGCAGAGCACAATACTCAACCGTAGGATGGAGGCTCTCACCGCGGAGGTGGAAGCGTGGATACAGGGCGCAGCTGCAGCTCCTCCTCCTGCTGTCCTGGTGCCAAATACAGACATTCCATTGGTCGTCCAACGAACCCCCCCACCGTCCCCTGAAGCATACATAAGTCCCCCGGAACCGTACGGAGGTTGTGTAGAGACATGTGCAGACTTCTTAATGCAGTGTTCGCTCGTCTTTGCACAGCGTCCCGTCATGTACGCGTCGGACTCAAGCCGGGTGGCTTATGTGATTAATTTGCTTTGAGGTGAGGCACGCGCCTGGGCTACGGTGCTTTGGGAGCAGAATTCACGGTTCCTAACGGTGTATACTGAGTTTGTGAGGGAGTTCAGACTGGTGTTCGATCACCCACATAGAGGCGAGACCGCTTCAACAGTGCTGCTATGCCTTTGTAAACGGACTGTCTCTGGTCCTAAAGGAGCATCTGGTGGCTAAGGACGAGCCGCAGGATTTAGATGGGCTTATCGACCTGGTTATATGATTAGACAACCGGTTAGAAGAACGCCGTCGGGAGCGAGACGAAAGATGTGGCCAGGCACGCGCCGTCCATCCCCCTTCCAGGTCCAAAAAGGTTCCGCCCTCCCCACGCTACACAGCCTCAGCGCTCCGTGTGGCAACAGCTCCCCCTGCTGACGCTGCTAGGGAAACGAGCAGGGCCAAGATTAAATCAGATGATAGATTGAGGAGGCTGGCCCGTGGGGAGTGTTTTCTCTGTGGCTCAAAAGAGCACATTCAGAAAAACTGCCCCAAACGGCCAAAACGACAACACCTGCCTTTAGAGACTGGGCTAAGGGTGGGTCATAACATTCACGTGGGACAAACACACATAAAACACATATTTGTCTAATAGATAACAATTTGATTCAAGCCCCAGCACTGGTGGACACGGGGTCAGAAGGGAATCTGCTGGACAGCAGATGGGCTAGGGAAGTGGGGCTCCCTCTGGTGGCGCTTCCTTCACCATTGAAGGCGCGAGCACTAGATGGCACCCTGCTTCCTCTAATCACACACAAGACACAGCCAGTAATCCTGGTTGTGTCCAGGAATCATCGGGAGGAGATTGAGTTCTATGTAACTCCTTCTACCTCCTGCGTGATTTTGGGCTTTCCATGGATGATTTAACACAATCCCCGGATTGATTGGCCGTCTAGGGTTGTGGCTCAGTGGAGCGAAACCTGCCACTGGGAGTGTTTAGGATCCTCGGTTCCCCCCGGTTTGACAGCTAACGAGGAGGTGGTGCCTGAGGAGTACCACAATCTTGCTGACGTCTTCAGCAAAGATCTGGCACTCTCTCTTCCCCCGCACCGGCCGTACGATTGTGCCATTGATTTGATCCCGGGCGTTGAGTACCCGTCCAGCAGGCTGTACAACCTCTCACGTCCAGAGTGCGAATCAATGGAGACCTACATCTGGGACTCGTTGGCTGCCGGGCTGATCCGGAACTCCACCTCCCCGATGGGTGCTGGTTTCTTTTTTGTGGGTAAGAAGGACGGAGGACTCCGTCCATGCATTGATTGCAGGGGACTGAACGAAATTACGGTTCGCCACCGATACCCGTTACCCCTGTTGGATTCAGTGTTCACGCCCCTGCATGGAGCCAAAATCTTTATGAAACTGGATCTTAGGAATGCTTATCACCTGGTTGTGATCCGCATGGGAGATGAAAGGAAAACGGCATTTAACACCCCGTTAGGTCACTTTGAGTACCTGGTCATGCCGTTCGGTCTCACTAACGCCCCTGCAACGTTCCAAGCTTTGGTAAACGACGTCTTTGTATACCTGGACGATATCCTCATCTTCTCCCCGGATCCTGAGACTCATGTTAAGCATGTACGTCAGGTCCTACAGCGGTTGTTGGAGAACCGGCTGTTTGTGAAGTTCCACCGCACTTCTTTGTCCTTCCTGGGGTTCATAATCTCCTCCAACTCCGTCGCCCCTGATCCGGCCAAGGTTGCGGCGGTGAGAGATTGGCCACAACCAACAAGCCGTAGGAAGCTGCAACAGTTCCTCGGCTTTGCAAATTTCTGCAGGAGGTTCATCAAAGGCTACAGTCAGGTGGTTAATCCCCGGACAGCCCTGACCTCCTCTAAGGTCCCCTTCACCTGGTTGGATCGGTGCGAGGCCGCGTTTAGGGAGTTGAAGCACCGGTTTTTGACTGCCCCAGTTCTGGTGCAGCCCGATCCTAGCTGCCAGTTTATAGTTGAAGTGGATGCCTCTGACTCAGGGATAGGAGCCGTGCTGTCCCAGAGCAGGGAGTCCAATAAGGTCCTCCACCCCTGTGCCTATTTCTCCCGCATGTTGACCCCGGCTGAGCGAAACTATGACGTGGGCAATCGAGAACTCCTTGCGGTGAAAGAGGCTCTTGAGAAGTGGAGACACCTGTTGGAGGGAGCTGCGGTGCCATTCACGGTTTTCACGGACCATCGGAACCTGGAGTACATCCAGACCGCCAAGCGTCTGAACCCCAGGCAAGCCCGCTGGTCATTGTTCTTCGGGCGTTTTGACTTCCAGATCACCTACCGCCCCGGGACGAAGAACCAGAGATCCGACGCCTTGTCCCGGGTTCATGAAGAAGAAGTCAAAACCGAGTTGTCAGACCCAACGGAAACAATCATCCTCGAGTCCACTATCGTGGCCACCCTCACCTGGGACGTGGAGAAGACCGTCCGGGAGGCCCTGGCTTGGAACCCGGACCCGGGGACTGGCCCTAAGGACAAACTATACGTCCCACCAGAGGAAAGAGCTGCCGGCCTGGACTTCTGTCACGGTTCCAAGCTCTCCTGCCACCCAGGGGTGCGAAGAACCGTGGCAGTGATCTGGCAGTGCTTCTGGTGGGAGTCTGGAAGCCGACGTCGGGGAATACGTCCAGGCCTGTACCACCTGCACCAGGGGTAAAGCTGACCATCAACAGGCACAGGGACTCCTCCAGCCGCTACCTATGCCTCATCGCCCCTGGTCCCACATCGGCCTGGACTTCGTCATGACCGCCATCCTCACGATACTGGACCGGTTCTCCAAGGCGGCCCACTTCGTGGCCCTCCCGAAGCTCCTGACGGCCCAGGAGACTGCAGACCTCCTGCTCCACCATGTCGTGCGTCTGCATGGGATTCCATCCAACATCGTCTCTGACCGTGTTCTCCTCACAAGTCTGGAGGAGTTTCTGCAGAGAGCTGGGGGCCATCGTAAGCCTCTCGTCCGGATATCATCCCCAAACGAACGGACAGGCAGAACAGGCGAACCAGGAGTTGGAACAGGCTCTCCGCTGCGTGACCTCCACGCACCCGACGGCCTGGAGCAACCATCTGGCCTGGATCGAGTACGCCCACAACAGCCAAGTATCCTCTGCAACTGGCCTCTGCTTTTGATAAATACTGTAAACTGATGAATGTAAAGATTTTTGTTGAACTCGTCTGTTGTTGAGGAAGTGACTCAGCTTTGGATGCTGATCTGTTTCATGCTGGGTTCATTCTCATCCACGTGCTCTTACATTTACATTTTGAATTCTAACTTTGTTGTGTCGTAGCTGAAAAACTAAAAGTAAAAATCCTTCAGCCTCAGTACTTCTACAATTTATCCAGAGTTGATTAGCTCTCAGGAGTGAGTCGTGCTGTACATAAAAAATGTTAAAATTCTCTTTCTTCAACTGTAAACATTGATTTTTGATGGTCTACTGATGTGTCACATCTACTTTGTGAAAAACTGTGTGTATCATCAAACACATACTGTAGATTCTCGAAATCTGCAAAATCAGAAAGCCTCTGATGCACATGAACATAAATACAATGCAATACTAAATTACCCTCGGCCGTATGAGCACTGTGTTCTTTATAATTTGTAGTTGTTTAATTAATTATTAAGATCCTATTGTCTCACGCATAATTTATAACTTCAAATATTTCAGCAGCTGTGATTTCAAAATCACAACTTAGATGTTTAATGCAATTAAATGTTCAGCTGTACTTGATGTTTTGTTAGTCATGCAAAAAACAGACTGAATTTGTAAGCTTTACTGTGACATTTACTTAAAAGCCAATGTTTGAATGCAATTACTAAAGCAAGTGCATTTATGTGTTCATGTCAATGTGTGTTAATGTTACTCAGTATGCAGTTGTGTGTTTATCTGTGCAAATCCATGTGTGTATTCGTGTAACTTGGTGTACTGGTGTTGATATGTGCACGTCTGCCTGTGTGGTGTTTGCATAACAGTTTGCAGGTGTGTGTTGATATGTGGACATCTGTGTGTGTGTTTGTGTAACTCAGTTTACAGGTGTGTGGGCACAAGTTTTTGCGAGCACTCACCTCGGGGTGAAAGCTGCTCAAACTGCCACAATGAATACTTTGTAATCACAGCTGTGTAACATGCAGGCGAAACCACGAACCGGACACAAACGCACACACTTTCCGACATGTCCATGCAGTTACACATTACAATGCTAACACACAGTTAAAGGTAGCGACACAAACACACAGTGAGACCAGCGGCTTTGCAGGCAAACTATCCACGCTAACTTTAACGTGAAGGAGTTGAAGGCGCGGTGTTGACAAGCCCCTGAAAAGCTTGTCAGGCTGTCATTACCTGCAGCTTCTGCAGGCACACGGCACGTTTATGCAACATGACACACATAACCTGAGAACAGGAGCAAACATGTAAAGCTGGCACGCACAGACACGTCTTCAGCCAGGAAACACATAACAATGCATGCAGCCACACACACTACAACCATCACTGTGTGTGCGACTTCAAGCCATTAGGCAACACAAAAGAAAAATACTTCACAGTAGTCAACTCCAAATGTTTTCTGTATTTTCAGGAATATAAGTCACACCTGTGGAAAAAATGGCTCTTGAAGAGGAAAAAGAAGAAACCTGTAAGTTGCACCTTTTTCTGTGTGTGTAATCACTTTTTAAAATTGTTTCCCTGGGGACAGGTTTAACAACATTTAGGTAAAATTTTGCAAAAACCTTATAACTGTTAGAATGGCTGAAGCCGTGGGTCACCCCGCTGAGTCTGGTCTGCTTGAGGTTTCTTCCTCAATATCATCAGAGGGAGTTTTTTTTTTCCCACTGTCACCTGTGAGCTTAGTCAGGGGGGTTGGTAAGGTTACACATTACTTTTGTGAAGTGCCTTCAGACAGCTTTGTTGTGATTTGGCGCTATATAAATTGTAACTGGTACTAAAATTAATTGTATATAGGTTACCATGACAACAGAAAGAGTGAATATGCTACGAAATTTCCTTTATTCATTTTGGTTAATAATTGCACAATTATTTAAGGCAATGAGTAACATGGCCTTACTTCTTAAGATGTTTATGTTATTTTGAAATTACCTGAAAATAATTCAAGTAATCGCATGACCTCGAAGTGCATGTGAGCAGTAGCGGGAGAGAAAAAGATGAGAGAATCAGAGCAAAACTGCAATAAAGACGCAAAATCTACCTATGATATCATTCTACTACTGGTCAAACAGGTGCACATGGTGAGAATTGTTTTGTAATGCTGTTTTTGTCTTGTTACAACCAAAGTGTGGGGTTTAGGTTTAATCTTGATATGAACATGAGTTTTGAAATGAAGCATTTTGTCATTTACTTTAGTTTTCACAGTGTTCCTCAGCTGTTTCATGACCTGAATAAAAGAAATAAATGTCTGTGGACATCAGAAATGAGCATGAAGTCCTTTAAGCAGACCAGAGTAGTTACATGAATAACATAAATTATACTGAACAACAGACAGGAACTCAGTGTTGCCCATGTGCACACAATAGCCTGTGCTGCTACTTAAAATAAAGGAGTTTTAAATTCCAAAAATAAGCAAGACGTACAAATAAATATGCAGTGGTGATGGATAAAATGGTGATAAACTGTTACTGGCTGACAAATGACATCCTGCAATTCAATGATAAGCTGGAACTACAGCACAGTGTTCCACTGCAAGTTAGCACAAAGGAAAGACACCCAAAATGTAGCAGTGTTTTTGAGCACTTTCAGACCGCATATAGGATTTGGGTGAAAGCGTTTGGGGAAGACCAGAATTCCTGCATATCTCATTAAAAGCTGATAATTAAGACCCAAAGAATTTCGTAGGAGCCATTCTACACACAATAAAACCACCACGAGTCTGCTCCCACAGCAGTGACAGATGTGCCAGCAGTGCACAAACACTGTAATATCTATTTCAGCTGCTCACCCCTCCAGGGAGCGTACCCATCATGCATTGTGGCACAGGCATCAGCACACTTTGCACAGGTGGTGGTCTTAGGGCGTAGATTTGGCACTTCATTTGTGATCTCACAACAAACTGGGAGCAGACCTGCAAAGTTACCGTCACACAGTGCTGAATGTTTAAATTCATTATCAGTCTGCTGTGGAACAGATGCTCGCCACCGCTTGTGTGCGGCGTGCAAAACGATGATCTCAACATTTGCAATTTGCAGTGTTTTTTTTTTTCATTTTGTTTTGTTTTTTGTACCCCAGACACAATCTGCTGCACTATAATTTTTCTTGGCATTTGCAATAACAAAAGCTAAACACATCCCAAAACAAACACAGAACAAGCGATGTAACACAGACAAACTGAGTCCCTGCTTCAGTCAGCGCTCAAGATATTCCTTTGAATTCATTGTGTGAAATGCCAAAGCACTCAGACAAAAGGCCGTATTACATTTGGATTATGGTCAGGTTTGTATGTGGGCTTAAAGGAGCGAAGAAAGGAGCAGCGCGAAAGAACACTGTGTCAAATACCCACAACAGAGGAGAAAGCAGCGAGTGGGAGGTTTGTCCTGACAAGGCCCAGCAGCAAACGCCAAAGCAGCAGGTGCACTGAATTCACATCCAACAAACAGGTCTAAAGAAATCTTAACTTCCGCTCATATTCAACGCTCAGTTCAGCAAGTACGTAACGAGGCTATGGGGCCTGCAAGGAAAAGAGGTAAAAGGAAAAGGAGAAAAAAAAAAAGCATATCTGAAGATGTTATGTTGTTGTGAAGTTTTGTGCTTTAGATTTGCAGCGGGAGGTGACGCACAAAGTGCAGCGGCAGGAAAGTGCAGAGAAAAAGCAGAATGAAAGGAAAAAAGGTCAAAGATGACAAGTCAGGGAGATGAAAGAAGGGATAAGAACAAAGGTAAACAGATAAAATGCGAGAAAAGCTGTTGAAAGAACAGCGATATGACATTAGAAGAGTGTTTACAATATCAGAAAAAAGAATGAACTTCACTTCTCGGGTAAGTTCTCCAGTTTGTTCTGAAATACCGCTGATTGATAGCTTTGTTAAAATAAAGCACATTTAAGCACCAGGAATGATTTAAAGCTACAGTGTGTAGGATTCAGAGCCGTTTATGAACAGAAAGGAAATATAGTGTTCATAACCATCTGTTCATTAGTGTGTAATTAATTATCTGTAACTATGAATTGTTGTGTTTTTATGAACTTAAAAGGAGCTCTTCATTTGTACATGGGAGCAGGCCCCCCTCATTGAGGCTGCCATGTTGATACAGTAGTCCAAAAGGGACACAATTACTCCACCTTTTGCATTTTGCAGTATGGTCAGACCTCTAAAGGAAAAAGAAGAGGAATCAGTGGTTGCTCAACTATACACTGTCTACTGGATGCAAGTACAGGCTAACAAATGTGACAACCCTTATTTGTGTTGAATGGTGGCTCAAACAGTGCATCTGGAAAGTATTCACAGCACTTCACTTTTTCCACATTTTATGTTACAGCCTTTTTCCAAAAATGGACTAAATTCATCAACACCTCATAATGACATGAAAAAAGTTTTGTTGAAATTTTTGTACTTCAGTATTCGCATCCTTGTTCAATACTTTGTTGGTGCACCTTTGGCAGCAGTTACAGCCTCAAGTCTTCTTGAATATGATGCCGCAAGCTTGGTGCACCTATCTTTGGGCAGTTTTGTCCATTCCTCTTTGCAGCACCTCTCAAGCTCCATCAGGTTGGATGGGGAGCGTCAGTGCACAGACAGTTTCAGATCTCTCCAGAGATGTTCAATCAGATTCAGGTCTGGGCTCTGGCTGGGTCACTCAAGGGCATTCACAGAGTTGTCTTGAAGCCACTCCTTTGAATTCTTGCCTGTGTGCTTAGGGTCAGTGTCCTGCTGAAAGATGAACCATCACCCCATTCTGAGGTCAAGAGCACTCTGGAGCAGGTTTTCATCCAGGATGTCTTTGTACATTGCTGCATTCATCTTTCCCTCAATCCTGACTAGTCTCCCAGTTCCTGCTGCTGAAAAACATCCCCACGGACTGATGCTGCCACCACCATGCTTCTGTGTAGGGATGGTGCCTGGTTTCCTCCAAACATGATGCCTGGCATTCACACCAAAGAGTTCAATCTTTGTCTCATCAGACCAGAGAATTTTGTTTCTCATGTTCTGAGAGTCCTTCAGGGTGCCTTGTGGCAAACTCCAGGTGGGCTGCCATGTGCCTTTTACTAAGGAGTGGCTTCTCTCTGGCCACTCTAACATACAGATCTGATTGGTGGATTGCTGCAAAGATGGTTGTCCTTCTGGAATGTTCACCTCTCTCCACAGAGGAATGCTGGAGCTCTGATAGAGTGACCGTCGGCTTCTTGGTCACCTCCATGACTAAGGTCATTCTCCCCCCATCACTCGGTTTAGACAGGTGGCCAGCTCTAGAAAGAGTCCTGGTGGATCTGAACGTCTTCCATTTACAGATGATGGAAGCCACTGTGCTCATTGGGCCCTTCAAAGCAGCAAAAATGGTTTCTGTATCCTTCCCCAGATTTGTACCTCGAGACAATCCTGTCTCTGAGGTCTACAGACAATTCCTTTGACCTCATGCTTGGTTTGTGGGACCTTATACTGTATGTAGACAGGTGTGTGTCTTTCCAAATCATGTCAAATCAACTGAATTTACCCCAGACGGAATCAAATTAAGCTGTAGAAACATCTCAAGCACGATCAGTGGAAACAGGATGCACTTGAGCTCAATTTTGAACTTCATGGCAAAAGCTGTGAATACTTATGTACATGTGATTTCCTAGACTTTTTATCTTTAATAAATTTGGGAAAATTTCAACAAACTTTTTTCATGTTGTCATTATGGGGTGTTGTGAGTAAAATTTTGATGGAAAAAATTAATTTCAAAATATAGAAAAAATGAAGCGCTGTGAATACTTTCCAGATGCACTGTATACATTGCGTATCAGAAGAAAAGATAAGTGAGCACCAATCACAATCTCCAAAGAAGTGAAAACATGAAGAGAATCAAAATCATGCCTGGCAATGGCATAATGCAGCCTGCAACCTGAACATTAGATGATGCTAAAGCCTACACACTGTAGCTTTAAATGCTTGAGATAAAAATATAGAGACTTATCATTATAATCCATGAGCCAGTAGTCAATAGGGCAGCACAGTCTCTCACCTGCACAACCGCCTTAACATGTTTGAGCGCCGGGTCATAAACACATGTCCACTTTCCATCACATCCTCACGCATTCTTTGCATTTTCATCTTGTTTGCAGTGTAATTTGCCCAAAAACTCAGAGAAAGCGCCATGTTTCTGATGGGGGCATATGAGGGCTGTCCCCAGATGTAGGATTATTGCGTCATATTTTAACCCTTTAGCGCCACCCTCAAACAAGAGTGATCTCTTCAGTACAACTTTAGGTGACTAAATAACACTTACAATCCATCCTCAGTGTACCATGACCTACACAAACTGTATGGTACCATTTATTTTGACTCCTGTGTTATTCTTCATTGACCCCTACCTGCCTACAGCCAGCACCCTGGGATGGCCACCATACATTTGTGTAGGTCGTCATACAGTGAAGCTGAATTGTAAGTGTTGTTTCATATCCTTAATTGGTACCAAAACCCTCCTTGGCCCATGGACTACTCGTAACTGATTAATCGTTTTCAATGATTTTAGGAAGTCTGACACATTGAAGCTTTAAGGTCAGGATGAGAGAATAGGCTGATCTGATTCTTTATCTGCTCCGATTTTTTGCTCTTTGTTGCCACAACAGTTCCTGCATGGATTTGCATGTTAAGTTTTACACCTTTTTGGACACAACTCAAGATGTCATCTCAGTGCAGATTGGGCTACGTGTGGCTTTTAACCAGCAACTGTCTGGTTTGGAGGAAACAGCATCACCGCCGCACCACCGAGCACTGTCTCAATCTCAATATTGTCTCATATTTTATAAAACTATACATGGAATTAAATCAGAAGACAAAAAGAACGAGGATAGTAGAGACTGAAAGTTAAAAGAATAAGAAAAGTCAGAAAGGAGAGAAATCTGGAATAAATGAGCAAGTGATCCAGATGCTACAACATTAATGACTTCAAGAGGTGCAAAAGTGATAACGACATGGAGTCCAGACTGTCTGCCTCCATCACGAGGCCCCTCTTTGTGGTGCAGGTCAAAGACGTCTAGTCGTGACCTTCGGTTGCTGGTTAGCATCCAAAGACCATAAAGCAAGTAGGATGCAGGTCAACCAACACGGCGCCATGCCGACCGGCTTTAATACTTCATCTCAGACTTTCCCCCAACCGACCTTTTTGCTCGTCTAATATCATCAAATACGACAGCAACGGAGCAGCAATAAGTATTTGATCAGGAACTGATTCCGAAGGATCAACATCTAATCTGATGAGATAATCCAGAATAAATTTAGACTAAAGCTTATCATTTTAGAGCACAGCCGAACCCTCAATGCTAAATTGTGGATCTGATAATCACTGAACAAATCAGATAAAAGTAATAAAGAATTCTCATCTTCATGCTTTTCCTCTTTAACTTCTGCACCTTTAGAGCAGGTGAGCGCTCAGTGCAGACTGCAGCTTCATACTCAGAGAGAGACCGGACGTTTGGCAGCAAATTCAGCACAGGTGAAATATTCAGGAATGCGAGGCAACATAATGTGATAACGTTGGGAACTAAATGTGGCCAAGCTATGTGAGAACAAATGTAGGTCAGCTCAGGATCCAGGATTAGTACCACAGTGAACCAAGGGTGCCCTTAAGGGCAAAAACCAGGAATTACAACAATACGGTGCATCCAGAAAGTATTCCCAATGCCTCACTTTTTTCACATTTTGTTATGTTACAGCCTTATTCCAAAATGGAGTAAATTAATTCCCCCCCACAATTCTAAACACAACACCCCATAATGACAAAATGCGAAAAGTTTTTATTTATTTATGCAAATTCATTAAAAAAAAAAACTAAGAAATCACATGTACATAAGTATTCATGCTCTTTGCTCAGTACTCTGTTGAAGCACCTTTGGCAGCAATTACAGCCTCAAGTCTCCTTGAATATGATGCCAACCCAGTCTTACGGCATGTTGTGATTCAGCAGCACAAAATATACATTAATCTATTGGTTTGTGATATTGTCACGAAAAGTGCTACATTTTCTTCACGGCAGCATGAGTTAATTCTAATTCATGCTGTGATGGTTGCACGAAATTAAAAGTGAAGCGAGGGGGTCGGGATGGATATGGTTAAGGTTAGGGTTGGGGGTGCAAGTAGGGTTAGTAATAATAAGTAAAAAAAAAACATCATGAAAATTTGACTCATTTCGTGATGGGAGCATGAAAAAAAGTGAGACTGGGCTGATGATGCCGCAAGCTTGGTGCACCTATCTTTGGGCAGTTTTGTCCATTCCTCTTTGCAGGACTTCTCAAGCTCCATTAGGTTGGTTGGGGAGCGTCAGTGCACAGCTATTTTCAGATCTCTCCAGAGATATTCAATCGGATTCAGGTCTGGGCTCTGGCTGGGCCACTCAAGGACATTCAGTTGTCCTTGAAGCCACACACCAAGTTTTCATCCAGGTTGTCTCTGTACATTGCTGTATTCATCTTTCCCTCAATCCTGACTCGTCTCCCAGTTCCTGCTGCTGAAAAACATCCCCATAGCATGATGCTGCCACCACCATGCTTCACTGTAGGGATGGTGCCTGGTTTCCTCCAAACATGACACCTGGTATTCACACCAAAGAGTTCAATCTTTGTCTCATCAGACCAGAGAATTTTGTTTCTGGTGGTCTGAGAGTCTTTCAGGTGCCTTTTGGCAAACTCCAGGTGGGCTGCCATGTGCCTTTTACTAAGGAGTGACTTCCATCTAGTCACACTACCATACAGACCTGACTGGTGTATTGCTGCAGAGATGGTTGTACTTCTGGAAGGTTCTCCTCTCTCCACAGAGGAATGCTCTGGAGCTCTGACAGAGTGATCATCTGGTTCTTTGTCACCTCCCTGACTAAGGCTCTTGTCCCCCAATCACTCAGTTTAGACGGGTGGCCAGCTATAGAGTCCTGGTGGATCTGAACAACTTCCATTTACAGATGATGGAGGCCACTGTGCTCACTGGGACCTTCAAAGCAGCAGAAATGTTTCTGTATCCTTCCCCAGATTTGTGTCTTGAAAGAATCATGTCTCAGAGGTCTACAGACAAATTCTTTGACTTCATGTTTGGTTTGTGCTCTAAGGTGCACTGTCAACTGTGGGACCTTATATGTAGACAGGTGTGTGTCTTTCCAAATCATGTCCAATCAACTGACTTTACCCCAGGTGGACTCCAGTTAAGCTGGAGAAACATCTCAAGGACGATCAGTGGCAACAGGAGGCACCTGAGTTCAATTTTGAGCTTCACGGCAAAGGCTGTGAATACTTATGTACACATGATTTCTTTGTTATTTTTATTTTTAATAAATAAATAAATAAAAACTAAAAAACAACTTTTTCACATTGTCATTTTGGGGTATTGTGTGTAGAATTTTGAGGGAAAAAAATGATTTTCATCCATTTTGGAATAAGGCTAGAACATAAAGTGAAGAAAAAGTGAAGCGATACTTTCTGGATCCACTGTAATAATAATAATAATAATAATAATAATAATAATAATAATAATATAATAATAATAATACTAATAATAACAATACAGATGAACCCCATTAACTCGCGCATACATAAGTCACAATTCAGTTGATTTGTGGACCCTTAAAATTTATACTAGTGTATAATATACTGTATATTTTTTGGTCAACTTCATTAACTCTTGGTGTCAAATAACTTGCAGTCTGATATTGTGGACCCCAACTCGCATGAGTTAACGTGTAATATTAATCATAATAATGCTAATTTATCAGAAAGTGAGAAGGCCCACAGCATTTCATTCTCCATTATTCTCGCCATTCTCTTTCTAGAAAATCTGTTTTTGTCTAAATAAAAGTGACAAATGTCAAGAAAATTAATTACATTTTGCAGAGATGTTAGCAAATAACATTGCATTTTCAAACCACAGAAGATTAATTACTCAGATCAGCCATATTTGTTTTGATGGTTGTGGTTTTCCATTACATCACTGGGGATTCCCTAACATTGATTTACTCCCTGCACAGGGAACAGTTTGGGCTGCATTCCCTGTGATTAGCAGGTGTGCAATATTTCCTTCAGTAACTCCGTAAATGTTACTGTGTACCATATTTCCTCGATTAATATCCCAGGCGTTTATGCAAACCAAAGACGCCCGCGTTACAGCAGTCATGTAGCGTTGAGCTAGACGCTCTCAATATCTTATGGGATGGTAAGAAATCAATGCAGTGCTAAATCAAAACCATACCAGTGCGCCACCTACCGTCATTCTTCTGCAACTGACACCGTGGCATGCCGTTTCATCTTAGGATTTTAAGGTAACACTCCATAGCGGACTTAGAAAAAAAAAATTGTAAACTGTACTGACCTTTCTGGAGTTTATTTCGGCAAATGCAACAGCTTGCAGCTTTGTCTCAATGGTGCAGGAATCCTCCTTTTTCTACCAGGAGGAGTCATTCCTTCAGGATTCACATTAGCGGTATATTGTATGTCAGCACTTATAATATTTCGATATATTATATATAATATTTCAGGCAGAGACGTCTGGGGGCTAACATAAGTGACCCGACCTTTAAACAACTCCGGCGCTTAT
Organism: Thalassophryne amazonica; assembly: GCF_902500255.1. Lineage (NCBI taxonomy): Eukaryota > Metazoa > Chordata > Actinopteri > Batrachoidiformes > Batrachoididae > Thalassophryne > Thalassophryne amazonica. The sequence goes on from NC_047122.1 coordinate 17,640,654, forward strand.
TTAAGGCAGGCATTCATTTTTTTTTCTCGCAGAGTTTTTACCTGACAATTAAATGAGGCAGGCCAGTATAAGGTCAGGCATTTAATCAAGGAAATATGGCCTCGGTAGGCGGCCGCGCGGAAGGAGGGCCCGTATATGACTGCTTGCAGTCCTAGTCATTTTTGAAATCTTGGACCAATTCAGATGAGGACCAGCCACCTGTTTTGGGTCATGTTGACATACTTTAATTTGCAGTTATTCCGTTATATCTTTTCTTCTGTAAGAATGCGGGCACAGTGGGACATGTCTGAGCTTGTTCAGGTGCTGCATTTATTTGCATGCAATTCATGAAGCCTTATTGCTCATCGAAGGGTTCGTGTGGCCACTAGAGGTCACCGTTCCTTCTTTGCAAATGATATTCTGTGTTCTTTCGCTTTCATCGCAGCGTCACATTCATTTAAATCGTCCATTAAATCATTTATGAGTGTCTCAGTACACTCATAAACAATAAATCAGTTTACTGGACTTCCAAATGACTTTTTTTTCTCAAACTCTTCAAACTACCACCTGCCACCTGTGGAGTAACCACTGGGACCCTTCGATGTCGAAAAGCATTGGAACTACTCCGCTCTGCCTTTTTCTATTCACCCTTGTCTCCTTACTTATTTTCTTTACTACCTTCACCATCTGCCACACAAGCTGGGTGTGCAGTAATATCTGTCTCTTTACTGTCTACACAGGTTTGAGCATTATGAACGTCCATGTGCTTCTGTAAGAGGAAGCACACATGCATGTAATCACCAAAAATTCCCCAAAGAGGGGAAGGGCATCCTGAATGCAACACCAACAGAAGGAGTGGAAGGTCACAAAAAGAATGTATTAGCTGATTTAGATCCAGACAGAGTGGCCATTTGGTCAGTTTCCTGCTGCCGAAGCATGAAGCTAATTATCGCAAACAAAGATCTACACAATACAGTCAACAATGTTTATAAAATCACTAACTGGTTAGCAGTCTAAAGTAAACTGTAGTCATATATTACT